>NC_071089.1:35095000-35254434 GCF_027358695.1 Spea bombifrons
AACTTAGTTGTGGAAGAAAGCTTCTGATAAAAGTAAGTGCTTGTTATAATGGTGGCAAACCAATTATAAGGGTAATTACTTTGGTATTAAATAGGAAACATGGAAAAGAATACTCTAGAACAGGGCTTGACAAATTTGTTGTGAATCTAGGCGCCAGGTAAAAAAGTTAGGAGCCAGGATTTTTTTAAACTAACAGTTGGTCAGGAGGGATCCGATCATCATCAGCCCACTTACTAAACTCACAGCATCTGACCTGGAAGCACCCTCGACTTTCAGGTCAGTGCTGTTTGTTTTGTTTTTTTATTAATTTTTTTCATTTTTTTAACTCTTTCGATGCTGATGTTCCATTGGAGCACAGCATTGACAGATATTTAGTCCCCACAAGTTTGTGGGGACAAATGTTAACCCCTGCAATGCCACGAATGTGTCATACACAATTGTGGCATTGAAGGGGTTAACGCTGCACTGTCGCTCTCATGGAGCGATCAGGCAGCAGGGGGGTGTTGGGGCTGGTCTCCACACTCATGGCAAGACCTGGTCTATAGACCAGCCACTGCAGGGGGGAGTCTATGATGACTGCTGTAGGCTTCTATGCCTACAGGAATCATCAAAGGGCTTGTGGGGGCTCGTTTTTTTGCTGTTGCTGGTCTGCCTGGGCTTCCAGGCAGACCACCGGCAGCAGAGCCCCTTACAAAACGGGAGTTAACCCCTAAAATGCCGCGATCGCGGCATTGAAGGGGTTAACGCTGCACTGTCGCTCTCGGGGAGTGATCAGGCAGCGGGGGGGGGGTGTTGGGGCTGGTCTCCACACTCATGTGGAGACCGAAGAACCCTCTCCCCTGTCCCTGAAGCTGCCTCTGGCAGCTGGGACTCAATTGCTGGTCTATGGACCAGCCATTGCAGAGGGAGTCTCTTTGATGACTGCTGTAGGCTTCCATGCCTACAGGAGTCATCAAAGGGCTTGTGGGGGCTCGTTTTTGCTGTTGCTGGTCTGCCTGGGCTTCCAGGCAGACCACCAGCAGCAAAGCCCCCAAAACGGGAATTAACCCCTAAATGCCGCGATCGCGGCATTGAAGGGGTTAACGCTGCGCTGTCGCTCCCATGGAGCGATCAGGCAGCTGGGGGGTGTTGGGTGAAGTCCCCAGACTTGTGTGGGGACCCAATCAACACACAAACCCCTTCCCTGAGGCTGCCTGTGGCAGCTGAAAACACGAGTGCTGCTTTTCCAGCAACCGCGTTTTCAGCCTACAGGATCACTCCGTGGGAGTGATCTCAGGCTCGGGGGTGGGCTCGGAGTGGCTGTGCTGTCTGCCCAGACTTCTGGGCAGACAGCAACAGCGCCCCCGTGTGGTGACTCAGCCTCTTACATCCACAATTTTTTCTGGATGTAAGAGGCTGACAAAACCTAGGCGCCAGGACAAAATTCTCTGTCGCCATGGCGACCTGGCGCCTGGGATTTGTCGAGCCCTGCTCTAGAATTACTCAGGTGTACAAGCACCACATCCACCAGCATTCCTTGAGATACCCATGTTGATTTAGTATAATTTGTCTTTAACGACTTAGTATATGCAAAGATAGAATGGCATGTCCTGCAACTAGGGATACTTGTAGGGTTTTGATATAGTAGGCAGGGCCGGCCTTTGGGGTGTGCGACCTGTGCGACCGCACAAGGCGCCACACTCCAGGGGGTGCCGCCGCGGGGTCCACTGCCGCCCCCTCTGCACCTAAATTAAAACATCAGGTTTTTTTATTGAAGGGGTGGGGGGGTAGTTTGAAGGGGCAGGGGGGGGAGTAGTGAGGAGTAGTGAGGGGGGGCGCCATAGGAGTAGTTCGCACAGGGCGCCAGAACACCTAAGGCCGGCTCTGATAGTAGGCATTACGCTAAGAAAACAATACTAGTGTTTCTTAACACTGTGTACACTCTTAACTCAGAAGCTTGTTGTGTTGCATAGTGAGATGTCTTACATTTTTAGCTTTAAATGTCTGATCAAAATTAAAAAATCTTGCTCAGCTAGCTCTTGAATCTAATATACAGTATGTATGGGTGTGTGTGTATACTATATATAATATATGTAAATATATAGACCTGCACATTAATTCTAGCACATACTTCATGATATTGGTTCACAAGTTTGTGATGTTTTACGTTATATGTTTCTTTCCATAGTACCCCAAGTTCTTTTCATTTGGCTACTTCTCAGCTGAAGGACCAACACAAAAGCAGGTAATTGCATTTACAACTTTCGCAAATCACATCTGTGCTGGCAAGGACCTTGAGAATGAAATGTTGCTGGAGTTTGTAGGAAATGCGGTTTAACCAGTTTCCTTATGAGTTATGAGGGACCAGCCCTGAGAAGTTCCTCCTCTTCTCAAGGCCTGTTTGTCCTGTATGATTCATAGCCCAATGAGCAAGGACACTTAGGAACTCTCAATAATGTAACCATACAAAGGCGATCAGGATTTTTATTGCTGGCGCAAAGGCTGCATATTAGGATATATATCAAATGTATCTTTGCTTTGTTGACAGATGGATGAAGCATCTTTCTCAATGACATTCTTCGGAGAAGGGTACAGTGAAGGTCAGGATCCACAGCAAGGGAAGCCAAACCTGAAAATCTGCACACAGGTTTCAGGACCAGGTAAATTCAATCTCCGATTATAAAGAGTAGCTGGGGCTGTCAACGGATACCTCAGTCACATGTTTGGGAGGCTAACCCTTTTAGTACTGACCAGTTTTAGTACCCTATCAAGATTTCTCTTTTCTGTGTTTGATGTACCCATGCAAATTAGGCATCCTTTTTCAGGGCAAGATTTCTTTAGAAACAATAAAACCAAATTAGCAATTTTTGTACAGAATTTCTTCTACACAGTAGGTGCCGCTGGTGAAAAATTATCCAATTTATCTTCAGCAACATCTTCTGACTACAGCAATTCACACTGAATACAGGTTTTTATGTCCCTTCCGTATAACTCTATAGCAGGGCTCTATAGCTGGGCAGACAGCACAGCCACTCCGAGCCCGCCCCCGAGCCTGAGATCACTCCCACGGAGTGATCCTGTAGGCTGAAAACGCGGTTGCTGGAAAAGCAGCAATCGTGTTTTCAGCTGCCACAGGCAACCTCAGGGAAGGGGTTTGTGTGTTGATTGGGTCCCCACACAAGTCTGGGGACCTCACCCAACACCCCCCAGCTGCCTGATCGCTCCATGGGAGCGACAGCGCAGCGTTAACCCCTTCAATGCTGCGATCGCGGCATTTAGGGGTTAATTCCCGTTTTGGGGGCTTTGCTGCTGGTGGTCTGCCTGGAAGCCCAGGCAGACCAGCAACAGCAAAAACGAGCCCCCACAAGCCCTTTGATGACTCCTGTAGGTATGGAAGCCTACAGCAGTCATCAAAGAGACTCCCTCTGCAATGGCTGGTCCATAGACCAGCAATTGAGTCCCAGCTGCCAGAGGCAGCTTCAGGGACAGGGGAGAGGGTTCTTCGGTCTCCACATGAGTGTGGAGACCAGCCCCAACACCCCCCTGCTGCCTGATCGCTCCCTGAGAGCGACAGTGCAGCGTTAACCCCTTCAATGCCGCGATCGCGGCGTTTTAGGGGTTAACTCCCGTTTTGTAAGGGGCTCTGCTGCCGGTGGTCTGCCTGGAAGCCCAGGCAGACCAGCAACAGCAAAAAAAACGAGCCCCCACAAGCCCTTTGATGATTCCTGTAGGCATAGAAGCCTACAGCAGTCATCATAGACTCCCCCTGCAGTGGCTGGTCTATAGACCAGCAATTGCTTCCCAGCTGCCAGAGGCAGCTTCAGGGACAGGGTGAGAGGGTTCTTTGGTCTCGCCATGAGTGTGGAGACCAGCCCCAACAGCCCCCTGCTGCCTGATCACTCCATGAGAGCGACAGTGCAGCGTTAACCCCTTCAATGCCACAATTGTGTATGACACGTTAGTGGCATTGCAGGGGTTAATATTTGTCCCCACAAGCTTGTGGGGACTAAATATCTGTCAATGCTGTGCTCCAATGGAACATCAGCATCGAAAGAGTTAAAAAAATGAAAAAAATGTATTTAAAAAAAAACCAAACAGCACTGACCTGAAAGTCCAGGGTGCTTCCAGGTCAAACGCTGTGAGTTTAGTAAGTGGGCTGATGATGATCGGATCCCTCCTGACCAACTGTTAGTTTAAAAAAAAATCCTGGCTCCTAACTTTTTTTACCTGGCGCCTAGATTCACAACAAATTTGTCAAGCCCTGCTCTATAGTGTGCTGCTTGGCTTGGTAGTAGTGGGTGTCAGTGTTCCCTCTAAGATGTGCGCGCGCACATAGCTTTTTTAGAGAGCGCACACATCCCAAAATTGTGTGCACAAAAGTTTTTCCCCCAAAAGAAGAAAAAAAAATAATTTTTTTGAAACTTTATGCGGTGCGGATATTGTGCGCACAAAATTTCTGCTCTGTGAACATTTTTGCACAAGAGAAATTTTCTGCGCACGCCAACTAAGAAAAATTAGATGGAACATTGGTGGGTGTGTGTGCGTGGGTGGTGTTGGGTATAATTATTTTACTTCTACTGCCAGGGCAAAAGCATGTTGGGGCATTTAAAAATAAAAAAAAAAAAAAAAGTGGGTGTTTTCAGGTCCTTAATTTCCTGGGAACAAGAAGTAGGTTAGGTTTGTTAGGTGTGATTGATAACTAAGCAGGATTTGCCACGCAGGGCAGTTCTACTGAGGCAACAAACTTTTCTTATTGAGATCTAAAACCATGTGACTGTTTAAAAACCTACCGTCTCTAAGCGGAGATGATTTAATGTAAAACTGTGTTGTGTTTTTCACTTATGTCTGTCTTTCTTGTCGCTAACATTTTCAGAGGTTGCCTATGTATCCACTCCCATAGCCATGGTGCAGGCTGCAGCAACCATTTTAAAGGAACCAGAATCACTTCCTAAAAGGTTTTTACAGACATTTCATTTCACTTGATTTTTTTTATACAGTGTGTTTTAATTGAAGGTTAAAATTGTACATTATAATTATTATTAAAATAATTATTTTTTCAAAGCGTTTCATTTCACTAAATTAAATGCCAGTATTGACTTTATTGACAAAGTAGAGCGAATCATCTAGGAACTAGAGCAAAAAACCACACCTTCCCAAACTTATGTGTAAAACGTTAAGGTTCAACATTTGAAACCTAAACCTATGGAGTGGGTTTTATTGTGTACTATATTGATAAGAACACTTCATGTTGCTACTCTTCATACATAACCCCAACATTTGATAAATAAGGAGTCTGTAATAGAGCTTTATTCACTTTTATGTTTGTCAAAGTTAAGTAATGACTTGTTTTATATTGAAAAACTCAAGACGAGTTTGATGTCTAAGCAAAACCAGAGTGTGTGAGATCACGTGATTATGATAATAACCATGCCGTATACAGTAATATAGGTTAGCGTTGACAAAACCCAAGTTTTATCAGCAACCCTGGAGGCTGTCATTGCAGTCAGTCCTGTACTACTTTGGGTATCTTTCTCTGATTCTTTATGGCAATGGTAATGTAGTCCCTTCCTCCATAGACTTTCATAATGTCTGGATGTGTGATTATTGACAATGATTGACTGGATGGTTTACCACAGGTAGTATGATAAAGAGTCAAGGTGTTTGGACAAAGATAGCAGAGCTTGAACACATATAAATGGCTGATGTGCAGCTGCCTTACTGGAACTGTTTAAAAGAAAATAGTGCTATATTTTTGAAAAATAATAAATAATGTGTGTGTATGTGTATATATATGTATATATGTATGTATATATATATATGTGTGTGTGTGTATATACATGTGTGTGTGTGTGTGTGATATATATATATATATATATATATATATATGTGTATATAATATGTATATATATAATATATATATATATATATATATATATATATATATACACTGTATTGGCTCGTATATAGGCCGCCCCCGTATATAGGCCGCCCCCGTATATAGGCCGCACTCTAAAAGTTTGGTGCTTTTTTTAAAGAAAAAGTTTTTTTCTTTAAAAAAGCACCAAAAAAACATGCTGCCACTGTCCTCCTCCCCCCGAGATATGCTGCCACTGTCCCCCCCCGAGATATGCTGCCACTGTCCTCCTACCCCCCCCAGATATGCTGCCACTGTCCTCCTACCCCCCCCCCCGGAAGTTGTATACGCGTATTGCGTAGATGTCCCCCGCCGGCCCCGCAAGACACCCGGGAGTCTGCTCCGGTAAGTCTTGGGGGCAGAGGTAAAACGCATCGTGCGGACGGTCACCGGCTGCGGCGATGCGGGTAAACAACCCGGAGGCTGTTTACCCGCATCCCCGCAGCCGGTGACTGTCCGTACGATGCGCTTAGACAACCTCCCGTGCCGGCAACCCCCCATTCCCCCCCCCCCTGGGGAAAGTGCTGGCAGGGGAGGCTGTCTGAGTGTATTAGAGAGTAGGATGCAGATCCCCTGCACCTTAAAGACTTAAAGTGGGGGGGGGGAAAGTGCGGCCTATATTCGAGCCAATACGGTATATATATGTGTGTGTGTGTGTGTGTGTGTGTGTGTATATATATATATATGTGTGTGTGTATATATGTATATGTATATATAAAATGTGTGTGTGTGTGTGTGTGTGTGTGTGTATATATAATATGTGTGTTTGTGTATATATATATATATATATATATATGTATGTGTAGATGTTCCCCTTTAAAATCAATGCTTCCTAGTCTACAGTATTTACATTTTGATAAAGCCAAAGCTCAACATCTGTTTACTAAAGTTATCATTCTGAGACAGTTTAAAAGCTGTTCGGACCCTTTCCAACACATTGTATTTGAATTATTTCTAGTAGCGTGTAACATTCTTGGTGTGCCTGTTCTGTTTTTCAGGGGTGGTGTATTTACGCCCGGTGCAGCCTTCTCTAAGACCAAACTGATTGAACGTCTCGACAAAGCAGGCATCAACTTTACTGTCATCAGCAAATCGGATGCCTGAATACTGTGATATGCTGCACCGATACGCATGATTAGCTGCAAGCATAGAAAAAATAAGTGCGTTATATTCATTTTTTAAATGCAGGTACAGCATTAATTGCACTAATGAACTTGTTTGTCCTTATATTGGTATAGTGTCCTGGTTAACCCTCTGTGTTAACTTGAACTGAATAAAAAATAGCACTTAACTTTTCCTGATAAAATCGCCTCAGAAATGATCATTTTTATGGTTGGTATATTGGTTGTTGGTATACTTCAACTTTAATGGAGTGAAATGCTAATAGTTAAATATAGACCTAAAACCAGAAGTTGATGGCAGTTCTCGAGGTGGTAAAATGGTATTTAGTTCTACCCAGTGCTTCAACCCTTTGCAGTCCAATACATTTTTACTAAGTGCGCCAAGCAGGTCCAATTTAATTCAAAGAGGATATTGCACATATGAAGTACAGAAAAAAGAGAAAAGGGCAAGCCAAAATACAGTATACAATCACAGTAGGCGTGTGTCAGTATCGTAGGAGGCATATGAGGTACAAATCGGTAGTAAGGAAGACACAGTCGATACATGTACAAGAAAAATACAAAAGGATCACAGAAGGCACATCATACAGACAACCCATATGATAGCAGGGAAGCACAATACATAAGTAGTGTCAGTACATAAGGTGCGAAGAGTATAGGCGTAAGAAATTGTGACAGGAACTGTAGCAACAAATAAGCTACATAAGGCACCAGTGTGAGGAAATATTAACATAAACATAAAATCAGAACAGCTGTCCAAAAAAAAAAAGGGTGACAGGGGAGTCAATGTGTACACAGGCAAGGAAGATGGAACAGAACATCCGTTAAGTAAGCAAACTTGTGATGTCTCAGCCCCATCACAATTCCTGAGACTCCACCCCAACCGTAGCCAGAGCGGGTCGGAACCCCGGGAATCGGAGAGGACCCCTTCAGCGTTTGAAGGCGGAACCAACCAGTGGAGCGAAACGTACAGAGATCGTTTAACCCCTTAACGACAATCCACGTACATGTACGGGGTTGCCGTGCAACGGGTTAACGACAATGCCCGTACATGTACGGGCTGCCGTTAAACAGCTGCATCGCCGCGATCGCGGCGTTTTCGCCGCGACCGGCGGCTTTGCAGCATCCACGGAAGCCTCCCAAGTGAGGCTGACCGTGGATCCGGGGAGGGCAGCCCTCGGCAGCCCTCCCCGGAAGAAAAATGGCCGCCGCCGCACCGATCATGAAAGATCGCGGCGGCGCCCGGCTAAAACAGCTTAGGAAGCGATCTGATTCGCTTCCTAAGCATAAATGGTGTTACTGACATGCCTCGATATCGAGGCATATCAGCAACACTAGCCCCCGACCCCCGATCACCTTGTGATCGCTCCGAAGAGCAACCACAAGTGCCATCCTGTGAATGACGTTGCCGTCATTCACAGGATGGCATTAACAATAGATCTGAGTTCATAGAGGGTCTATCCAGACCCTCTTGTGAACTCTCGAGCTCCTCCTGCAGGTTGAATGCAGGTACTGCATCCAACCATGCAAGGTCAATGGAGCCCAACTCACTAATGAGTGATTAGTAAAAAAAAAAATAAAAAAAAATTTAAAAAAATGTTAAAAAAATTTTTTAAAAAAATGTTTAAAAAAATAAAAATAATATGGTAACATATAAAAATCCCCACTGTCACCAAAAAAAAAAAAAAAAAAAAATAATAAGCAAGTCCTAAAATTCTTGATCTTTACAAAAATTCCAGCATGGAAAGAGTTAAAATATTGGCATTACAAATGCCCATAGGGTGTCTCGTATTAAAAAATGCATGAGTGGATGGGGTAAATTGAATTGGCCGGGTTCAAAGGTGTCCCAAATATGGGACATGGGGGCAGTAGGATCAGATGTCTAAATGGCCAAAAAATACACACCTCACAAAGGCGGCCTTTTACCTCCCAAATAACCCAACAAACCCATGCATGTGGGGTATCACTGCGCTCAGGAGATGTTACTGAACACATATTGGGGTGTTGTTTGACACGGACATATACCAGGAGCGATAATTTTATACCTGAAGTACAACGTGTGTGGAAAAAAATACAAAAAAATTTACTACCATAAAGTTTCACAAAGGCTGGTGGTAAAATTAGTGCATGGAAAGGGTTAAATTACAAGCATGTGAAATACCTTGGGGTGTCTAGTTTTTAAAAATATATGACTTGATGGGGTAAATTGCATTGGCCGGCTTCAAAGATACCCGAAATGGCACATGGGGGGAAGAATTACCAGATTTGGAAAAAAAGGTTTTGAAATAGCAAAACGCTACCTGTACTTATTGCCCCATAACGTGCAGAAAAAAGCAAAAAAACATAAAAACATTGGGTATTTCTAAACTCAGGACAAATAGTAGAATCTATTTAGCAGGTTTTTTCATTCGTTTTTGCAGATGAGTAAAAGTTTTTTGTTTAAAAAGTGAGAAAAAGTAATTTTTTAACAAAAAATCCCCATATTTTATCATTTTTTTTTATAGTAAATTAGATGATATGATAAAATTAATGGTATCTAAAGAAAGCCCTGTTTGTCCTGAAAAAAACAATATATAATATGTGTGGGAGCACGAAATGAGAAAGAAGAAAATCACAGCTAAACAGGAACACCGAAAAATGTTAAAATAGCCATTGTCCCACAATATACTACGAGTAATAACCCCTATTGTCCTTAAGGGGTTAATAGAGTCGTCCATAACAGCAATAAAGGAAGACCGTTTTCGGAAGAAGTATTTAGCTTTACTTCCAGCCAGTCCAGGCGAAAAATGTAATGCAGCCGGCTCACAACCATGTCTAGGTGCAACAGGGTAGGCTGTATCCATTGGGCCAGTATAGCTTTTTTTATTAACCACTGATATGGTATTCAAAAGGGTCTTTTCATTGGCAGTAAAGGGGCGGATATCTGGAGGCGGTAAAATTCCAAAATGAGCACATTCCACAGTCAAGTGGAAAGTAATACCCAAAACTCTAACTACATATTGATGAACGTCTTTCCAAAAGTTGGCGACGTAGGTGCAGGCCCAGAGGCTTTGATAAAGATAGGCATCGGTTGCCGCACACTTAAAACAATTAGAACTATCTCCCAACCGGGCCGCGACATAGAGTTTCGGAGTCATGTGTGCTCAGTGAAGAATTTTCAGAAACATTTGATTATAAGAACAAGACACCAAAAGCTTAGAATGTAACACTGTGGCATCAATCAGGGCATCTAGGTATATATCAGGGAGGTCTTTCTTCCAAGCGGGTAGGCCCTTCCTAAGGGATCCCCAGGTGATAATAGGACGAATTTGCCCATAGAGAAAGGACATGGTGAGGGTGCTGGAGGGAGTACGGAATGTTATACTGCCAAGAGGATTGTTGTGATCCCTAGGTGACAACATAGCTAGAATACTGGACAAAAATGGAGGAGAACTTTTCACGAAATGAGACGACCCCCCCCCACACACACTCCAGTCTACACTTCATTGTATGAAACTTTTTTTATTTATTTATTACCATCGTCACTAAAATCACATTCAGAATCACTGTATTAATAATATGACTAATTCTTCCTTATAATAGCGACATCTAGTGGTCACAAGGAAATCCAACATTGAACCGCAAGCTGTAAAATATTTTATTGTATAATGACACCTAGCGGTCAACTAGTAAATCCAACATAGGACCGCAAACGGTAAAATATGTTGTCGGATATATTATGACATTGGACCACAAAAAGTAAAAAATATTACGTGATAATAAACACAAAAAATCAAGTTACAAAGGTCTGGATGAAAAAGAGCTAAATATGTGGTCTTAAAAGTCTGTATCCTGAGTCTTGGTGAAATGCGTTGGGTACTGGTTTAAAAAGAAAAGAAACTTCCTACAACTAACGGTAAATGGTCTGGTAAAGTGCGTTTTGTTCTTCTGCTGTTACATCAGGTAATATCCATAGCCTAACATCCATTCACTCCTTAAAAGGCAAATTCTTGAATGGGGGATGCACACCAGAGGTCTATGACTACATTGGAATTCTAAATATAAAACAAAGACTTAGCACATGGTTATGGGGGGGAGAGGGGCAACAAAAAGGCTTCTTTGCCTGGGTTAGTATGCGAACTAGGACATGTGGGATTTGGGCTTATTTAGGGGCTGTTTTTCCCAGTCTGTCCATGCTTAAATTAACATGAAGACAAATAAGTCATGGGCATGTGGACAGAGGCAAATCTAAATAAGGGGGTGGATATGGAGAAAAGGATAGTCTACATGGCAGCAAGAGGAGGAGTGGACATACAAAGTGTGGTGGCATATATAGTGCTGCACCAACATAAATCAAATTATTCCTGCAGTGATTTTTGCACACTGGGCTGGCAACAGTTTGAGAATAGGTAGTGACCATGGGATGACAGGAGAAACACAAAGTAGTGCAGAAAAAAAGTATAGATAAACATAAGGGGTCAAGAATGTAGAAGACATTGCACGTGGAGGGATGCAGTATTTTAGATGTAAGGATGTTTTACTTTACCAAGAGGGCAATAAAGGTTAATTTAAACATGGATAGGCATGATACTCTCCTGAATATTAGACAATATCAAGGACCGATAAAAGTTTTGAGATGTTAACGGCAAGAAAATATTGTAGGGCTAGCTGGACCGAGTGGTTCTTACTACCATCAAATTCTGTTTCAGTGGCAGGCGGTAGTAGAGCGGATGCAGTGAGGGGAAAGACATGGGGTTGTAGCGACCTGTGACATGACAGATGGCATCAGTTGATACTGGGCCTGATTTCTGATGCCAGCTCTATGCCCAACTCTGCTGGCAGTTGAACGTCCATGCCCTCTCACCTACACACAAAATAAAGTCAACATACTGTTGCCCTAACTTTTACTAGACATGCTTTCCCTTTTCTTTTTCACGATAGCAGCAACATCGTTTTTCAACTTGCAAATGCAGCATTCAAGTTGCTGCCAAAAATCCTTGAACATCTGTGATTGTTTCTCAGTAAAAAGCCGCAGCGTGCAAATATTTTCTTCCTCCTGGAAGAGATATATTATATGGCTCAATTAGACGTATGCTGAAAGATAAGCAAAACACTGGTATAAAATCTGTTCAATGGTCATGAGATCACATCAAAGAATTTTGTCGGATTTGTCGAAAATCTACAGAAACAATTTGAAATGCACCTACTTTATAAGAATATTCTAATGGGTTGTCCAAAGATATTCAACAAAAAAGGAATTCCTGATTTCACAGATGAAACAAAATATGACCCGGGCAACATTGAAGGCACCCTTCCTTAATATTTGGTTGCACACCCCTTGGCGACAATGAGAGCCTCCAATTTTATGGCAAGACAGGAGGCTTCATATTTGCATAACTTCTTTACTACAAAACCTCCAGCAGCAAAGAAACAGTTAAAAAAAACACAGAACAAAAGGACCAATCAGAACATAATAGAGTCCATAAATAACAGTCCGAAACCTCCAACTTCCTCTTCTTTGCTGCTGGCCTCCAGGTGAGCACCGTCCATTCTAGTGTACTACACTGATTGTATTGTTCTTTTACAATATTACTTATTTTTTCATTATTTTGCCTTGTCTAGTTTTTTCTATAGTGTTAGCCTTGCTATTCTGTGTTTTCTGTGGGTTCTGTCCACAGGGATTGCCTTTTAGGTTTCTCTCCTTCCCCTGTACCCTCCTATTTCTTCTAACGTCTGGCCTATCTGTGTATCTACGGCCTTTTCTTTGCTGCTTTTCTCGATCCTAGGACTTTTCCTATCCTTCCTCCGCGCCGCGGCCTACCTTGTGCTTTCGGCCCCTCTCCCCGCGGTCCAAAAAAAAATGTGTAGTACACTAGAATGGAGGGTGCTCACCTGGAGGCCAGCAGCAAAGAAGAGGAAGTTGGAGGTTTCGGACTGTTATTTATGGACTCTATTATGTTCTGATTGGTCCTTTTGTTCTGTGTTTTTTTAACTGTTTCTTTGCTGCTGGAGGTTTTGTAGTAAAGAAGTTATGCAAATATGAAGCCTCCTGTCTTTAATAAAATTTAGATTAGCTCTACACCAAGGCTAGAGTAATCCCCAATTGTTTTGGGTAGCTGTCTGTAATTTTCTACTAGTAGTTTCTCCCACCCTTCAATTGCAATTTATTCTTGAATGTTTGCAGGATTTCCAATAGCCATTTTTGGCTCTTTCCAAAGGTCTTAATCAGATTGAGAGCAGGACTCAGTGGTGACCAGTGTGAAAGTCTATTTTTTTCATTTTGTGCTTTTGGAAGAGTGCTTTGGTCATTATCATACTAGAGGACCCATGTTTGACCCATGCTTTATTTTCTTTATTTGGAATAAAATAGTAATGCACTGCTATTTTTTAATAGTTTCTTTAATGTACCTTGGGCTCTATTACTATTGCACAAACAAGAGTACATATTGTTATACCAACAGATACACTATATGACCAAAAGTATGTGGACACCCCTTCTTATTATTAAGTTTAGGAGTTTCAGCCACACCAAGTGCTAAGAGCCATATAAAGTCAAGCACATTGGCAGCCATCTTCATAGACAAAAACTGGCAGTAGAATGGGTCGTACTAAAAAGCTCTGTGAGTTTGAATGGAATGCTTTGGAATTCAGAGGAGTCCATGGTTGACTCAATGGCTGCAATGTTCCCAGGTCCTGTGGCTGCAGGTTGGTATTAGCTGTTTATGTCGATATGCTGCATTTGGTTTTCGCCACGTGGGGCTGTGCTTTATGGCCAAACATCTCCGCTTTGGCTTTGTCTGTCCAAACGTTTTGTGGTTTGTTCAGAAGCAACTTTGCAAACCTAAGCCATGCTGGCAAGTTCGTTTTAAGAGAAAAGAGGCCTTCTCCTGGCAACCTTTCCAAACATGAACTTGCTTGGACGTCCTTACTCCTGGGAAGATGGGCAACTCTTGAATGTTTTCCATAATCTTTCTCACTGTAAAATAATGGACTTTAAATTGTTTGGAAACGGCTGTATAACCCTTCTCAGATGGATGGGCAACAACAATTGCTTCTCTTAGATCGTTGCTGATGTCTTTCTTCATTGGCATTGTGTTAACACACACACCTGAATGCTCCAGAACAGTAAACTGCTAAAACTTCTGAGGTTGTATTTACCATAGAAAGCAAAGAGGGTGTACTTTCCTTTTTACATGACCACAGTTGTAATTGTAATGGTCAGGTGTCCACATACTTTGGTCATATGCCTGATCTATTCAGAAGGTACAATCATTAGTAAATAGATTAACATTTGCTAATGCAGTAATTAAAAGATTATTTTATGTGGCCACAGCTATGTCACTATGGTCACAAACATTAGGTAAATGTTTGGTGGGCCAGTGCCTGAGAGCTCCCTTCTTTTTCACCTACCTGTACAGCCCTGTGCTATAAAAATGGAACATGCGCCCGCACACTTGTGGTTTACCAGTTTTAAAGTGCCAGAACTATTGAGCTCTGATACTGATCACTGATGCTGTTATAGCCATGTTCTGGTGGCTGCACATACACATATGAACAACCTTTTCTACCGTGTCATTCTGCAACGATACACAGTCCTACAAAGTCTCGATGCTGCAGGCCTCAAAAAGTCACACATATTTACATACAGTATATTACTCATACTGCATGTATTCCTATAACAATATACTATATAACATTTTTCTTTGTAGAAATAAACACTTTGTTAGTATTCTTACCGGTGGTTTGTAGTGTTTTAGTCGCAGAAAGTGCCCCCTGATGGTGTTCATACTTTGATAGAAAACTTTAAGTGCTCTTGCAAAGTCAGCGTCGTAGCTGGTCTTCTGGACAGACAGCCTTCCACTTTCGTTTGAAGGAACTACGCTTTGTGTACTTTTAGCTGAACTGCCTTGGGAGGACGTTCTTATCATTTTATCACAACCTAAAATGCCATTTGTAAGATTCAGAATCATCAATATTTCATTTTTACAGCAAGTAGTTATTGTGGTCTACAAAACCCTATTCACTATAACCAAACTAAACCAGAGGTTGCAATGTGCTTTCTTTTCAAGACGTAACCAGCCCAAAGTAATTAGATCTTGGGAAACACATGAGACGTCTCTCTGATGGCAAATAACTCTCTGAAACTGTATTAAACATGTCCACCACCCTTTTTATATGTGTAGATACATTATTACTTACATTCAACTTTGCATGATTGTGATTTCTTTAGAGACTCTTTCAGAAAACTGTTCTCCTCTCTCAGAGCCCTGTTTATGTCTCTAAGAAGTTGTGTTTCTTGTTCTAATTTTCGCAACTTTAAGCAGAGCTCTGAAATTTGGCTGTTTGAATCCTGGAAAACAGATTTAACTGAATAAACCTTAATTGTGGTCAGATTATTTGTAGTGCAATGTTGTTTTAGGATCAAAGCTGAATCATATTTCTGTGACAAAAATATCTTATAAGCTCTTTCCATCGAGTAGTATCGAGTTTATCCCAGGATTGCTATGATGATTAAGAGATTAGCTCTCTGAAATTACCTCAAATATAATAGGCCTCAAAAAAGGAAAAACAATAGAGTTCAAATATGTAACTAAGTTAAAAATAGTTATGGGTCATAAAAGGAATTAGTCAATAATTTACAATGTATTGCACATGTAACCCTTTTCATCATATTGCTATATGGCATAGCATTGTCCATAAAGTCTTGGTAGTCTGAAGGGGACATACCAAGACATTTTGGACAATGCTATATTTTCAACTTTGTGGGAACAATTTAGGGTAGACTGTTTTCTATTCCAGCATGATTGTACAAAGACATGGACGGGTGAGTTAAGTGTGGAAGAACAACGCCGTTGGACACCTTTGGGATGAACTGGAACGGAGACTGCGAGCCAGGCCATCTTGTCTATCATCAGTGCCTGATCTCACACATCCTCTACTCAATGAATGAGCAAAAATTCCCACAGAAACACTCCAACATCTTGTGGAAAGCCTTCCCAGAAGAGTGGAAGCTGTTAAAGCTGCAAAGGAGGGCCAACTACATATTAATGTCTATGTATTTAGAATGCAATGTCATAAAATCGCTGTTCGTGTAATGGTAGAGTCTCCCAATACTTTTTCCATATAGTGTATTGCTATATTCTTTTTTTTGCTCAGTTTTCATATAAATGAAATGCACAGTTAAAACAGAAACACAAAAATACAGAATTTGATGGAAGGTAAGGACCATTCAGCCCACCCAGTCTGCCTTTTCCTGATGTAGAGTACCAGACCTTAAGCAGTCCTTGGTCTTGTGTTAGATTCAAGACAGCTTTATGCATGCATTTATGTTTAAATTCACTCACTCTGTTCACCTCTACCACTTCTGAGCGGAGGCTGTTCCATTTATCTCTCACCCTAATTAAAAATTACTCCCTGATGGTTATTTGCTGTCATGCTGCTCAATTCAGTAGCAGGTCTCTTTTTACAGTGTGTAGTAAGTGACAGTATAATATCAAAAGTCAATAATATACCTGATACATCATATTAGTGCCTGGCTTTCATTGTGAAACTTGTTCATCCTCTAGTTTTTCTGAACATTTCATGCTGTACTATTTGGCCTGTAACATGCATTTTTATAGTCTTTGCTTTCTCTGATTTGAAAACAAAATAAAATGGTAAAAAGTAATAATTACTTACAACAAGAGTTGAGCTGGAGATCAAAGTTTTTGTACTGTCAATTAAAATCTGGCCTTCTGCTGTGCTCTCTGGATCTGACAGTGACCAATCATATTCAGAACATCCCTCTGTTGTGCAAAAAACAAAACAAACAAATGTACATTGTTTCATCTGTTTATACACTATATGACCAAATGCATGTGGAGACCTGGCCATCTCATCTGTATGAACATATCGAACATCCCATTCCAAAGTCATGGGCGTAGTTGCGCACATCTTTGCGGCTACAACAGCCTCCACTCTTCTGGAAAGCTTTCCAGGCAATTTTTGAGTGTTTCTGTGGGAACTTTGCCCATTCATCAAGTAAAGCATTTGTGAGGTCAGGCACCAATGTTGGACGCGATGGCCTGGCTCTCAATCTCCGTTCCAGTTCATCCCAATGGGGTTAACGGCACTAGAGTTCCTTCACACCAAACTCTTCAAACCATGTCTTTATGGACCTTGCTTTGTGCACAGGGGCATAGTCATGGTGGAACAAGGAAGGCGCTAAGCATCTGTGGAGGAAATACCCAAATACTACAAATTCATGCGTTGCTCTTTCACTCCTCTATCTCTCCAAACTTACTTTGTTTAGATAGCATCAGGGATAATATCCTCCCTCATAATGCTATGTGTCTGATGTCCTCTTGTTCTCCCACCTCACAATCTGCCCACTTGACCCCATTCCCCTGCATTTCCTACAGTCTCTTTCTGGTACCACAACCCATCTTTTTAATCTCTCTAAACCACTGGCGTGGTTTCAATCCCCTTTCAAACATGCTAGCATTTTAATGAAGCCTTACATTCTGCATCCGTATGTAACTACTGTCCTGTGTCCGTTCTCCCCCTGACCTCTAAACCACTGGAATGTTTAACCTATAACCACCTAGTTAATGATCTCCTAACAACTAAAACAAAAGGTACATTTTTCTATCTTATCCTTTCAGGCCTTTCCGTAGCCTTTGACATCTTGACAACCCCCTCCTTCTGCAAACCATACATATCATTCTACACATCATATAATGAATGTATTAAAAAGATACTTGCAACATGCTCTAATAGCACTTGGGCTCCTCCTTTACTTTCCCCTCTTTCCGCCCTGCTTGTCTTGCCTCTTTCAATCCACACACACTTTTATTTCTCCTTTTAGTCCCTGTTCAGTTTTTGAGTTCTCGCTAGCCATATAACCCCATTGGCGGGATCCCGTAGCTAGCAAATGCAGGATTTGTTTCTAAATAATAAGCATGTTTTATGTTATTTTGTAATATGGTCTCAGAAGACATTGCTGTTGACATTTTGAGGCAAACATATGTTTTTAGGTAAACTCTGTCTGTGTCTTGAGATTGTGGCACACCTTAAAACGGTTTAAATAAAAATGGATATTTAAAATAAAGAAAAGATACCTTGCAGACCCCACAAGTCGACAACCAATGCATTCTTCTGTAAATAGCTCAAAAGTTCATTTGATGCGTTCAAGGCAACAAACTGAAGCTGGTGTTCAATAACTGGATTCACATTTTTCCAGACTGGTTTTGTGTACAATGGATATGGAACATCATAAAACTGATAGCTGCAGAAAAAAGTGGAGTATAGTTTGAAAATACCGTATGACCAAATTGTATTTTTTTTACATAAAGTAATAATAATAATAATCTTTTAGAAAACAAATTTTGTTCTTCTCATACAGTGAATCAGTTAAACATACAGTGAAGTGTGATAATTACCCTATTTGAATACCCCGATTACTAGTTTCTTTTAACCATCGGACACCAAAACACTGTATAATATGGATCTGGAAAACAATTTTTCTTCCTAGTAATTCCAGAGGATCGATTACTATATCTTCTTCTCCAAAGGGCCTGGAATCGTCACACAAAAGAAACATAATAATAATAATGTGGTACTGTAAATGTACTCTTTTGAAGCATTTGTAGATATGTAATATTTGCTGTTGAAGTAGTTACTCATGTTATAAACATCGCAAGAAGAGAGGTTCCATGATGAAAACCCTCGTATGCTCAAAAAAAAGTAGAAAAGACCTACTATTTAGTGAGTCTTTCATTTTGTTGGAATTATTAAGTATTAAGCTGTAGTTCTTCAGCATTATTTATCTAAGGTTGGCATTAACTCTTTGACTACGAAGGCGCTGGAGCCAATTCTTTCTGCTTGGAGCAAGGTCAATTTTTGCTGCCTTGCTTTAGGTTACAGCAAGGTTACAACCTAGCTTAGACAGCTTATATACTTTACAGAAAGAAAGCTTTTTGTTTCAGGATACATTCTGTCTAATTTAGGGCAAAAACAATATAATGGTAAAAATGTAACCCCTCCCCCACGTGCAATACATTTGTCATATTATTATTTTTTCTTATATATGCCACACATTGCAGGATAGGCATAGAATAGAAACATAGAAACATAGAAATTGACGGCAGATAAGAACCAGTAGGCCCATCCAGTCTGCCCAACCTCCGAGTACTTTCCTTTAGTACTTGCCCTTATCCTATATCTAGCTTGACCTTATGCCTATCCCATGCTTGCTTAAATAACCTTACTGCATTAACGTCTACCACTTCTGCTGGAAGGCTATTCCATGCGTCCACTACCCTTTCCGTAAAGTAATATTTTCTGATGTTACCATTAAACCTGTGCCCCCTTGTTGTGGTAGTATTTCTCCTTTTAAATAATCTATCTTCCTTTACCTTGTTGATTCTCCCTTTAAGTATTTAAATGTTTCTATCATATCCCCCCTGTCACGTCTTTTTTCCAGGCTATATAGGTTAAGATCCTTTAACCTGTCCTGGTAAGGTTTATCTTATAATCCATAAACCATTTTAGTAGCCCTTCTCTGCACTTTCTCCAACATTTCTATATCCTTCTGGAGATACGGTCTCCAGTACTGTACACAATACTCCAAGTGAGGTCTCACCAGTGATCTGTACAGCGACATGAGCACTTCCCTCTTCCTACTGCTAATACCTCTCGCTATACAACCAAGCATTCTGCTAGCATTACCTGCTGCTCTACTGCATTGTCTACCTACCTTTAAATCCTCAGAAATAATTACCCCTAAATCCCTTTCCTCACACGTTGAGGTTAGGACAGTATCAAATATTCTATACTCTGCCCTAGAGATTGGGTTGTTATGATTATATATAGTTTGGGATTTTTTTTTTGCAAGAATTTGGATTTTGAATATGTACCACTCTTTTGGGTAGCATTTATCTGAGTTTTAAGATACCAGAGTAAGAACCAAGAGTAAGAAGATGAAAGCTGTTGAGTATGAGATGGAAGGTGTGGTACATACAAAAGCCAGTTAAAGCAAGGAAAATATAATGATAAGAATATATTTAAAACTGCTGAGCAGGTACACAAAAAGCATTTTATAATTTCATAATTTTCAATTTACCTCTCTCGTACAGTATATTGTGAAATCTCACAAGAACTCTAGTTCTTGGATTCTGTAGCTATATATACTTTCACTGGATTGTTTTGTGTATTTGTTACAATTAAATGTTTTCTGTTAAATAAGAAAAACATTACATTACATTACATTACAGCCAATGACTATAATTACTATACCTTCCACTACTGGAACAAGGTGAAATATTTATTACAAGAATAGCTTCCTCCAACCCTTCACAATTAAGAAGCTCAGTTTGTTCCTCCAATTTCATACAATAAGCTAGAGACTGGAGCCAGATGTGAGCAGAACCTAAATGAATAATTCCCACGGGGTCCCAGAACGGATCACTTTCACGGTCAAAGTTGACGCCTCCATCCAAAAAGCGCTGATACAATTCCTCCATTAAAAACTTCCTGTTGATGAACTTGGATTTCGACCAAATCCACACCTATGATGATATCACAAGAAAATAGGAGACGTTACGTGAATATTTAAAACAAAAATACTCCACTAAATATACTCCTTAATAAACAACTATGGAAGTAGACAACAAAAAGGAGGAACATGCAAATTTAGAATCTGTATTTAAGGGTATTTGCGGGAGTTTGTGCGAAGTTGGTAGAGGCACATGTATCATATTTTACATGAAATATATTCTATGAAATTTCAAGTATGTCCTGGATTAGCAATACTGCACAACTGTTTTTATGACATTAGTATTTTACAGACAGTAAATAATAGTGTGATTATGTTTACAATTAATATTATATTTATATCTTAAATTGGGTTTTAGCTTTTGGGTTATGTGTATAAACCGCTGTGCAACCTGATCTCACTAGATTGAGTCATTATTTTACTAGTTATTCTGCAGAGTCCATTTCTCCAAGATTCCATATGAACTTGCTATACTCAGGAGATGAGCTCTGCTGTTGGGCCTTGCTTGATCTTAGTGAACACCTGGCTGATTATTCTTCTGTGTTTACCGGTGAATAGTCACCTTGGGGAAAACTCAGGACAATCAACAATCCACAGCAAGGAGGTATAAAACATATAGCTTAACCTACTTAATTACCTCTTCACTACTGAAATTGGTAGTGGTGATAATCATGTATTCATGGCTTTCCTAACTGCTCCATTGTCATATGCAATTTAAGGATCCCCTACACACCTCAGCTGGTATAAGGATGTCTTATACCCAGTACATGCTGTCACAATGTTGCAATTCAAATCAGTTATGACTGGGATGTTTGATCATAAACTAGTGTTCTGTAAAATAACCAAGGTCATAATTACACATAATCACCCATAGGCATAACTCCAATTTCACGGACTTTTCCCCATATCACAAACAAACAATATAAAGTACCGGTATTTCTCAAATTCACTTTCTATCAATGATGCACCTGGTTAGTAGTTTGATTGATAACTTTCACCATTATTTCCTTTTTTAGATCATAACCTCTGGAATCAGTCAAGGCCAAATTTTTCACCTTCAATTCAAATTTAAGATCCTATGCCAGGAAAAAAAAATGTCATCAAATCATCATATAAAAACATATATAGCTACAGAGACAGCATTCTTTGTGTATCAATATCAACCCACGTATTGTTGATATCCAAACAAAATGACCAATTGATACCTCAATAAATAGCATATAATAGGTGCCTAAGTGGTTGCATCAACTTAGCTGCGGCACAGATTGACCAGAATCCTCTTCAACTCTCCTTAAATATTGGCTTAAAAATATTTCACACTAGATGACGATGTATACTTATGCTCACATGCACTCAACCAAAGTGATAAACAAAACTGTAAATATTATCTCTGTGCGAGCTGCCTGGTGACATAATGTGATCCCGATAGGTTCCTGTCTCCCCATGCCGGTTCCTCAGAATGAGGAGACAGGAACAACGGGTAACCTGTAGTTACGCCAGTCAGTTGATGTATGAGTTAAGTAAGCTTGCCACACAAGTCATTTCTCAACTAAAACCAATCTTATGAATGCATACTCATGCCGGGCTAGTGTTTACCTTCATAAGCTCATCACTCATCTGATTTGCTTCTGCAACCAATGGCATCAATTTAATGTAGTCATGGAAGACAGCAAGCACGCTTGGATCTAGTTTACCTTCTTGATCGTGGGCAGCACCTGAGGAGCACAAGGAAAATCTAGCACCCACCAAACCATTAACAATATGACATGGCTGAATGTGATCAATATTACAGAGAGAGAGAGAGAGAGAGAGAGAACAAAATAGAGCATTTTTTAGACTTTAAGTTAATGAAGTGGTTAATTAATTTGTAACTTCTTAACATAGTATCAATGATTCAATCCTTGATACAATCCAAGTGAATGGGTAGAAATGTGAAATTATGCATGAAGAGCTTGAGAACACGAGATGTTGGTCAAGATGCTTTCAGGCAAAATTTAGCCACATCCATGATAACTCTTAAAAACTGGTTGTCTAGTCAAGTATCTAATCTATTTTGTGGGAAACAGAATTACGGTATTTTAGTCCCAAAATAGTTTTGAGAAATAATGTCGTTTTTGTTTTACCAAAACACTGATGCTTTATGACTTATTGACGCTGTTAGACTAACTTATGACTGCACGTACCTAACTTGTCAACACTAAATCCTTCAGCTGCAGCAAGTTCTGACTGAAAGAAATCATAGTCAAATCTACCGATATCCTCAGAGCCACGCTCAACAGGAAATCCAATATAAAGGTAAGCACTGTTTGATCCAAGGATAATGCGGTCCTGGGAACACAAGACAAGTTACATAGCTTTATTCATGGAAACTCTAATATCAAATCCATACGAAAACATACACGCATGCTTCAAGCAGCCAAGACTGCAAAAAGAAGACTGGAGGGCTGGTGTTCTGCAGCTCAGTAGCTGCAGCTTCTTCTTAAGGTAAGTGATTTTTTTCTTATAGGTTAATGAATACATATTACAAAATATTTTAATATGTATTCTTCTTTGGTTGGACTGTATGTGGCAATGAACTGTCCATTTATTTGGTATTGAAGTAGACCATCAATAAAACTTGGTGGTCTTATGGAAGTGTTGATTTTTTAACAAGATTATTCTACCAGCTGCTGCAATACTAGGTGCAATACAATAACATACAAGGCGATCAGAAATGGCATGGTCATCATGCCTTTCATATGGCTGTCAAAATTAATTCATCATCTCTCCCAGGAAGACCAAAATCCACATAAAAATGTTTTACCTACCCTTGCCACCTAACAGTAGGTCAAATGGACAAAAGAAACTCAAGTCCTTTAATTTAAGCAAATACATTGATTGGAGTTCCAGGCCAGCCAACCACAAAAACTGAGCAGTTGTTGGAATCACTTTGATGTACAATATCCAATTCATGTATATTGCTCATAAATGCAAAAGAAAAATGCCTTTTTATACTGGTATTTCTAACTCACAAGATGCTGAAGCTTGGTTTCGGTGACTATTGCCACTCCATTAACAATGACTTTGGCTTTGCCATGCGGTTTTACAAACACCTTACTGTCGCTGTTCACAAATGTAGCATGAATGGGTAAAATCCTAAAGGAAAGCAAAACATAGATTTAATGCCTATTGGAATTGAAAACTGTTCAACTTCATCAACTTGAATTTTTCTAATGAATTTAATTTAATGAAATAATAGACTTAACTTTGGGAGGAAATGAGACCCTGAAGCTGCAGGTTTCCATGCCCTCCATTTCTAGCTATTCTGGAGACTGATTGGCTGTTTGAAGCAGCCATTGAGTGTCAGGAAAGTGCTTTTTCCGCACATGAGCATGGAGTGGTCTCAGAACCCCCCTGCAATGTTTGCTGAGCCAGTGCTGAAGCTGACAGGCGGTAAGTATATCATGTTCCAGGAGATGTGTTTGGCTGAATAGAGCTCCAGCAAGGAAAATCTTACATCATAGGTGACAAATCTCATCATGATCTTAGATAGATCATATGTGCTAAATACAAAATTCCTGGAACCTCAACAGCAAGGCTATATCATTATTTCTGAATCAACTCCTTCTGTTTACGTAATAATGGAGGTCTAAGAACTGCTGTTCATAAACCTGCTTATTATCCAGTTTTATTGCTATATAGAGTCCATGGAAGGACGGTAGACTCACTATTTGGTTTCAGGGGTATATACAGAATTGAAAATTGGTTTAAATAAATTATTAACATACCCTAATCCCCTCAGGATTACTGCATTGGAGGGTGCCTGGCCAACATCAGATGATCCTATAATGCAAAATATATACAGTGATTATAAGTGGCATTTCACAAAGTGATCCTCTTATGTTTTTTAAGTTTCATCTACAAGGTCTAAAGTCAAATGCTTGAAATTACTAGCATAGTATTAAACTAAGGTTTTGCATTTTCTACTGATTTTTTATAAAATTATTTTGATCTACTTGGAAATCCATTCATTATTTCATTGTTAACATACCAGGGAAGTCTCGTGGTTTGCCCTGAGTCTCAAGGTATTTACTGCAATATTAGGGTCTTAGAGTTAAATGACAACTTCTCACAACTTCAGTTTTAAAACAAAGAGCACGCACTATTAAATGTAAGCAGATCATATATTCTGACAACATTTATACAAGTCTCCCTGTCTCTTTTCACTAGTGCGTTACCATTTTGTATGAAGTGTTTTAGTACTCCTGTAAGCTGTGGATCCTCATTAACATTCAAGAGATAAGGGTATGTCTGCATCATGCGTCTTTCCTACAAAAAAGAAACGATATATAGCAACTAGATAATACAAATGGATACTAACCTTAGTGTTACTCAATATAATTAATAGGCCGCTTTAGTAGAAATCACACACACACATATATACATAGTCCATCAAGATACTATCTTAACAAAGGGTCACGCTCTAGTCTGAAACGTCTACATTTTGGTAATGGCAGAATAAAGATTTGAATACAAGTCCTGTAAGTGTGTGGCCCAATTTATGGACTGTGGTTGTTACTGGTGGGAACAGCACCCGGGCAAGTGCCAATTCTTTAAATATATATAGACAAGCTGAGTGCAAGCCCTGTGGATTGTGTACTGTATATATATATATATATATATATATATATATCCTGTGATGGAAGCATTGGAGGCATTGAGAGCATACAACTATATAAAAATATCTGGGTGTTCAAAAACAACATTTTGGAGAGGAGTAAAAAAAAATGACTGGCTGCTGAAGGGCTAATTGAAGCTGCCAGAGCTGTTAACATACCGAAAGCCATTTATTAAAATTACAAATAGTTTGTAGCTTTTGTCTGGCAGTTGAACTGTTATGGAGACATTTGAGTTTCCAGCCTGTCTTAGACCTGTGACATGAATGTGGCAGTGTAATGGGACATTACACGATATAACATATGCATTAATGTACCTGTGTGATTGCGGCAAACTGCTGTTCCCACTCTTTCCGTGCCTCCTGTAGCTGATTTTCCCAAGTCATTTGCATGGCTTGGATACGCAGCTCATTCTCTGTAAGCAAACGATGCAGCTCCCCTAAAATGAAAAACAAATATGCCTTTTTAATTCTTTATTGACTTCTGTCTGAATAGCTTATAGCTTTGTATCAACAGGACTGGCCATATTTCAGAAAGGACACTGAAGTGTCAAGTGTGTCTTGGGCTGGTAAATTCAGACACAAAAATACTCAATCTTAGCATTTAACACTCTTAGTCTAACCCCAGCTAAAGACAGATAATTGTATTAATCTAAGACCAAGTTATAAGGTTGTTAGTGCTTTTTTGTATTAGTCTTGGCCTAGCAGTCAGTAGTGTTCTGTATTAGTTTAAGCTCGGCTGTCAGTACTGTTTAAATGTAATCCCAGTTGTCGATACTGTTCTGCATTAGTCTAGGCCTAGCCGCCAATACTGTTTTGTACTATTCTTAGCACAGGTTTTAATACTGTTCTGTAATAGTCTAAGCTTAGCTGTCAGAACTGTTCTGTATTAGACTAAGGCTAGCTGTCAGTACTGTTCCAAATTAGTCTTATCCTAGCTGACCATACTATTCTGAATTAGTCTAAGCATAGCTCACCATACTTTATCAGTTGAAGCTCAACTTACTTGTATCTTGTTCCACCCTTTTCCCTGAATTTCCAAGCCCAGTCAACCGGGTCAGCAACTTGTCATTTTCAGCTTTTAACTCTTTAATAAGTCGCTCAGTTGGGCTGGTGTTGATAACAGCTTTATTTTTAATTTTCTTTGCCCTAAAAATAAATGAAAGGTTTTACTGGCAATTAATAAGTAAATTGGTTTATTTTGTGACCTGTGTTGAAAAACGCGCCACAAAATCCAAAAGCTTTAATTCACAGTGAAAACATTATGTACTTTAAGCGAGTGTAGAATCACCTATCGGCATATCTGAGAGTTGACAAAGTCTCCTCGTAGCAGATATCTGCTGGACTAATAGCAGCAATCTGAAAAAAAGACAAACAGATAATAATGTTATAAGAATAGCAAAATTCATTTGGACAGCGAAATTTAATTTTTCAAAACATTTATTGTTTTATTTCAATAGCCCTCAAAAGATTTATGTCTGGTGTATTGAAAAAAGAATCGCATCCAGTTAAATTTTTACATTTAATTCAAATCCTGAAGTAATGTTAAGAAACACATCTTTATAGACACATATGTTAGCTTTTTTTCAATTCACCGTTTATTGCAAGTAAGATATGACAGAGCCAAAGATCTCAACAACAGTATCGTACAATCAGGATATACATGGTACAAGGTAAGGGAGAGGTCGCCTCCCACAGGATGCATACCAATAAACTGTTACCACAGACATAGATGTAGAGTATCCATGAAGGGTGGACAGTCATGGGGGAAGGAGATATGTGCTACATAATATCCGCATTCGACAAACAGTGGCTGAAGGCGAAGTGTCATTAGTAACAACAACAACGGAAGTGCCTGGAGGAAACGTACAGCGTAAGGAGGAGACGGAGGCCTGGCCAGGATACCGGTCAGCCCCATGCCACAGGTAAGTCAGGCACAGAAACATATCGTGTGAAACCAAACACAGTGTGAATGTGAACCAGAAAGGAAATAAAAACAAAAATTAAATGGACTGAGAGCGGAGACCTGAAGTGGAAGCCAGAGGCAGGTAAGAACTCAGGGCACTAGGGAGTCCGGGCGGTCAGCAAGGGAGGAAAGATAGGTGCGCCAGTGAAATCACTGGAGCTCGACCGAGTGTTCCCGGCCCTTAGCGCCCCCCGTGAGGACCTCCATCTGGTAGATAAATTCGACGCACCGGAATCAGGCAGACATAGAGGGGGGCTGGCGGACTTCCAGGATCTAGGAAGGGTGGTAAGGGCAGCATTAATTAAATGAAATTTGATGGAACCTTTGTAGGGCTTGTATGGGATAGTGTTGTGGTGTAGGAGCACGGATGCCGGGGTAGCTATGAAAGTCTGGTCTGCTTCCATGACTGTAGACACCTTGGCCCAAAAGGGTTGGATTGCCGGGCACGACCACCAGATATGGTAGAGGGAGCCAGGGAGGGCGCTGCAGTGCCAACCTGTAGGGGGAATCTGGGGCAAAAACCTGTGAAGGTCAAGGGGAACTTTGTACCAGTGGGTGACGATTTTAAAGAGCGTTTCCTGCACTCTGCTGGAGACGGTCCCCTTGTGCACAATCATAAGCATCTTCTCCCACTCCTCGAGGGAAAAAGAGAGCTCCAGGTACCCCTCCCAGAGACTAAAGTAGTAGGGTTTAGTGAGCACTACCGGGGCGAGCTGGATGGCGTACAGGGCAGAGAGGAGGTGTGGGGGCTCCTTGTTCGCTAGGCAAAGCTGTTCAAACGCGGTAGGGGCATGAGTCCCACCAGCAAGGGCGCCGGAGGAAGTGAGAAAGTGCTTAATTTGGTGGTATAAGAAGACAGTCGGGAAGGGGTTAGTCGGGAGTCCTGTCAATTCCGCCAGCAGTTTAAAGGCGGAGCCATGGGATACATGGCAGACCCTAAGTACGGAGACAGTAGGGGGTGTAAGAGACGACATACGACTGGCATCCCCCCCAGGTGCAAAATCAGGATGCCATGAAATAGGAAATAAGGGGGAGGGTTCCATCGAGACACCGCCAGCTTGCATAGCCCCTTTGAATGCTTTCAGTGTGGGCGTAATCAAGGGAAGAACACTGAGGGGGCAGGAGAGGGCCGCAGCCTATATGTTAGCTTTTTAACATTTTTATCATCCTCAGCATCACGTAGCCATAAGCACCGCACAGGAATACTGAAAGGGTGCCAGATGCAAAATCTGCTTTTTTTTATTCATTCCTAAACTCTCTTTTCAACTTCTCATCATACCTTCTTCCTAAGCTACCAGAATCAACTTCTACCACAGAGGATGAATGAATGAAAGGTTTTGTTTCTCAAATATTGATATTACTGGATTTGAGATAGAAGCAGATCATTATCACTTTTTGTTTTAATTTCATCAACATTGACATGTCATCCCTGTTAAATACCGCTAGTCTGCTCTGAAATCTGGCATGTTCCTTTATGTTGTATAAGAGAGTGTCAGAGGATGGAGGGTTGTCACTACACTTTACCATAACTGTCCTGCTGTTGCCCCCCAGTGCAGATTGCAGAAGTTTGGTCAAAACAGAGTCGCGATATGGAATATGTAAAACCTTCTTCCCCATGGCTGCTTCAGCAAGTGCACTACAAAATAAATGGAAGAACCAGTTAAGTATATCAACGTAGTAGTGATGAAAGTACAACAGCAACCTGAATTTGGTCTGGATTTACGCCATACAGCCACTTCCAAAACAGGAAAAAACAATTATTAAATGGCCCATTTGTTCTGCCCTTATTTATTCCTATATATTATTTATTCCTATTGCTTTATGCACATTCTACTTTTGACTTTTTGACAGTGTTTGACTGTAGTACTTTCACTGTAATTGTATTATATATATATATATATATATATATGTGCACTACTTTTAAAGTTTTTAAAAATAATTAAATAATAATAAAAAATAATAATATATCAGTTTCACTTTTTATGCCAAAATATGGGCTGCAGCATTAAAAAACAAACCACTATGGTTTACACTAAATTATGCCTGAATCAGATGTTATATAAATGTATTTATTAACCCACCACATTCACAGTGACATCTGTAGAAATGGCAATTTCTCTAATCATATATTTTCACTTTTCATGCCAATATTTAATGAAGAAATACCAATATAATTAGCTAACCTCAATTAGAAGTTTTCGCTTGATTGCATGAGACATGTAGTGATTATGACTTCGAAACAGCACAAACAGAGCTGTGCTGATGGTATATGCATAACAAGTATGTATACCACATGCAACTGAGCAGGTAACTTTTAGTTTTTAGTGTTACGGTTTTAGTGTGTAATCTTCGTTTCATGGACAAGTTTTAGGCAGGTCATAGAGAAAAAGCCCAACGTGCACAGGAAGACCAGAATGAAACTATTTTTTGTTACTGTCAAGTAATTGAAATACACCTCCATAATTTCTGCTTTAGACAACTGCTAAGTGTTTTTATAGTTTTTATTCTGCCCATGTTCACAAAATTGATATAGGACCTTCCTAAAGTATAATAAGACCAGCAAAACCACACTCTTTCTTAAAACGCACCACTAATTAATTTGTAACTGTTTTGCATTTTGATTAAACTACGAAGAAACTTCTCTACCTGATCACATTGCCCAATGTAGTCAAACTGAGATTAACGCAGGTGCCTTCACGAAGACGATCACCTTCAGATCCAGAAGACTTTTGTCTTTCACTTCCTGCCAGGTCCACCAAGTTTATACTGGACTGTTTAGTAATATCCTCTTCCATGAAAATCTAGAAAGGTATATATACACACATGAACATCAGTGCTCCACATATATGACTTAAGAAATATGATATATATATATATAATATATGGGTTAATTAATTAAATATGTGAGTTCGGCAACAGTATTTGACTTTAGGGGTAAGAGCATCTTCATAGATAGCTTGATGAGGTTTTGGGATCTGATATGGAGTTAGATACAAAGGTGGTCTTGTAAAAGAGGTGGAGCTAGTAGCTAATTTGGTTACCCAAAGGTTACCCCACTTAGACTTTGAATGGTTGAGAAATGGGTAGGAAGAACCTCAGCAGGAGTGCGTTTGGCCAAATAGCCACCACCTTCTCAACTGCAGACACTAACCCCGTATCCAGGAGATGAAGTACTCCACAATGCAAAATTATTGTTATGAGATTTCAATTCTTCTGACAGATATAAAAAAGTTTCCACAATACTGGTGACTAAGTACCAACCACCTACCCAATGATTGCAGACACTAACCAAGTGTCCTGGAGATGGAAATGTTTATATATTTTCTATAGAGCATTTCTAGTAAAGGTGGAGAAAGCTCCAAACAGCTCTGGCTACCACCATTACTTGACATATGAATGTGTTACAGTCTACTAAGCAGCCATGTCTTCATTACCTGTTTGAAGTGGATGGTGATAACCATGTGGGAGCGACTGCTGCTGGCATTCATACTGGTTGATGCAGTGGTTCTTATTTTTTTCCCCTGTTCCATCAGTCTTTCAATTTGTGTATAACTTTCGCATGGCACTAACTTGAGACCATCAACGTAAAATCCCTGATGCTGATCTTCTCGCACTTTTAGGCCACCAGACCTCTTGGTTTTGGAGAGCAAATCTGTGACCTATGTAAAAGTAAATTAGAAAACATGATAACAAGTGGCAAGTAAACTGCTTGATAATATAGGCTAAACAATAAGTTAGAGCCTTTACTATTTATAGTATTTGGAAATCCTGACTGTGTGCATTATTGCTTCCCCTATATGTTTTTAATAGCTACAACTGCATTGTTGGGTTGCAGGTTCTTATTTCTTGGTGAGTTACAATTGTATTGACATTACCTTAAGGAGTTTTCATTGTTTCAAATAACATTTAAATAACCCACATGGATAGCTGACTGTGGTATATCATGCATCATACATAAGCGGGCAATTTACCTGCTCATTATATATTTCCAGCATGCTAAAAGTTACCTGAAATAAAAAGAAAAAAAATCATGCTGTAAAAATGGGGTAAAATCAGTGTTTATTTTCTAAAAGAATAGATGACACATCCTCTTAGTAAAAGCTATCAAGCTGTATGAAGTGTCTAAAGTCAAAATCACTCTTGGGTTGACAAACTGCACCAGGAAACCTGCTACTAAATGAACCACGTGATGCAGTTTTGGACTGTAGCTTTTTTGTGTTCTTATTTTATTTTCTTAAATATAGGAATCCCTATTTATTTGTGCTGGACAAATTTTCCATAACACGAGGACGTCACAGCAAACAAAGGTTTATCTTTGTTGATAGGGCTTCCTTAATTATATGATTTTAAAATGCTTCAGTACTAATGGTGGGATTAGAAACATTGAATTTAATGGAATTCATTGGCCCATCTGTCTGTTTTTCCTGATGTTAAAATGCAACCCTCAATCGGTTGTCAAGAATTGGTATATATATATATATATATATATATATATATGTGTGTGAGTTTCTCTGAAGGGTTTCATTGTGTTTTTATGTATGTTATAGTTATTGTATCTTAAATTAATACAGCTATTGAATGTGATAACCCAACTTCTCTCTTGTCCCTACCCTTCTCTATAATATAAATACAGCACATAAACACTGAGTTTTGGTAGCACTCATTAGAGTTTAGTACTGTATGTCACAATTTTTTTTTTTTTTCTGGCATTGAAATAATTGAATCTTGTGTGTCCACAATTGTCATATCCCTTTGATACCTACCATGAAACCTACCTGGTACCTTTGTTCTTTTTCTTGGTTATTTTCAATAGCTCGAAATAGCTCCTCACATACATTTGGGATAATACCTCTGTTAGCCCCATATCCAATCATAGAGTAGCTTTTCCCTGAGCCGGTTTGTCCGTAAGCAAGTAGGGTTGCATTGTACCCCTGCCAGGCATTATTCAATACTCCCTGACCAAGATCATGGAACACAGTTTTCTACAGAAAGGGAAAGACCCAATCAAATATAGTAAACATTTTATAACATTTCAGGTTTATTATTTCTCCAACCTTGAGACGTACAACAATTTCTATGACACCCCAAACCTTCCAGTCCTATAATCTCCAGCAGGAGTGTCTTACGAACTTGGTTGTTTGGTTGTTTTGATGTCAGTGCCTCCAAAATTGATGCTCTTGAAAAAGTGATTTTTTTAACCCAAGAAACATTGCATGATATGTTATTTAGGAGATTTACAGATTTCAGTTTTAGTTTCCTCATGATGCAAAGAAATGTGTTGAATAGGGAACTTAGGACACAAGTTTTTGCACACTAAATAAACAAGTATAATTAATTGGTGCCTAAAGGCATAGTTTACCACACGTGTACAGAATAAACTCATCTTGCCCACAGGGAAAATGTTTGGAAATGATTTCAATGTAAAATGTATATTATTCAGAAGCAATAAAAAATAGCAACACAGAAACCTATGGCAGAAATACTTTCTGTTCACAAGCACAAAACCCTCCATGTTGATTTACAGGATCCACACAGACTTTCCTTGTTCATCCTGTGACTTTAAATACAAAAATATATCTTACTTGATCTGCGTATCTGTTATGACCATCTGAAACTAGTGTGCCATCTTTGTTTTTCAAAAATCCATTGTGAGACCAATATGCCAGATCAAACTTAAATGTTTTTTCATTTCCAGGATTTTTTGGGTCAGAAATAGTGGTGCAATTGGTTTTCATAGAAACAATGCATTTGCTCCTTGCATATTTTTCTCTCTGAAAAAAATGGAAAACTTAAATGATGTAAATAGGATAGTTGAGGATATTTCTTTCTTCTAATTGCCTTGCTTGCATAAATAGCTTTCTGTGGGCACAAAGTATTTTTAGCCTTGTTTATTTCTTCTCCCTAGCCACACACCATAAAACAAAAGGTCCATTATTTGGCTGTTGTATTCCAAATAATTTGTTATAGAAACCAAACTGGAGGCATTCACCACAACCCAAGCTGCTACTTGCTCATTGCACTTGGATGCTGGGGTATACAGAACTGAAAAAATAGATTTTAGATTTCCTTATGTAATAAAGTAGAAACTTTGTTTGAACTGGGAATAGCAAAGCCAGTAGTTACCTGAGGCAACCTGAACACGGAGTGCTTTGGTTTTTCAGAGAAACTGACATAAATCTGCTTTGCTAGAATACAAATATTAGTAGGTTTAAAAGTTGTTGGCAATCTAAATATGTCCCTAATATTTTATTGCTAGCAATAACACTCATTATACTTTAGGGAGGCAAGGGAGCTACAAATTATTATTATTATAGACTGACTATTGAGTGGGGTGCTTTATCTTACAAGAAAAATATATCTCTAGTACATTGAGGCATGTAAGCTGTTATAATACAACGATATATGTCATAAAAGCCCCAGAGAAGGACTGAAATGTGAGGTTTTCATCTGTAATACAAACAGAACACAGTGGATAAATGACCTCTTCTCTCGCTTCTCTCTCGATCTCTCTTCTCCTTTCGCTCTCTCTCTCATACATACACACACACACACACACATATATATATATATATATATATATATACTCTCAAGTAATGTAGTTGTTTATTTAAAACAAATTAATATTGTGCCTTAATATTTGCAAAAAGGTAGTAGCCTAACATACAAGTGTGTTCCTCAAGCAGTTTAGCATTGAGACATTTTAACGTTGTGTCATATTTAGTCATGCACACCAGATATATCCCCTCCTATAATAAAAACATAACAAAAATACACCAAACGAAAACCAGTCAATAAAATGAGTTACCTTATTGAAAGGCCTCACTCGTACCGCAACTTTCACACTGTCATAGTTTGGCATCCTTCTAATGCTTGAAACAGCTTCTAAAGCAGTCGGAAATAAAATAACACAAATTCTTGGGTAAACAACATGTGCTGAACCTGCCTATTCCACCGATCGAGGTTTTTCCAATTAATTATGTATGTCTTCTTTAGTTTCAGTTACAGTATTATATACATGGAATAACTTCTCATCTTACGGACATGTTCACTCTCTCCTTTGCGTTTGTACATTGATAGTTTGATTGAAAAAGCATTTCCAGGGGTAAAATTGCAATATGCAACTCATCAATACAACCAATTGCACTTTACAATGTCACACTCGCATCACCACTTAAAACACACTTCATTTTTGTCAGCACAGTCATGCATATTAAAAATAACCAACACATTGAATTCAACCAAACCAATTTATTAAATATATATATATATATATATATATATATATATATTTAAATTTATCTAATACAGTTGTATTAGCAGATCAGCCTTACGCTGAAAATATTTCTCAGCAACATGCATTATCATATATCAGAGCCCCAGCCAGGTAATATCACACAGTAACATGCATTTTCTATATCAGAGCCCCAGCCAGGTAATATCACACAGTAACATGCATTTTCTATATCAGAGCCCCATCCAAGTAATATCACACAGTAACATGCATTTCTATATCAGAGCCCCAGCCAGGTAATATCACACAGTAACATGCATTACCTATATCAGAGCCCTAACCAGGTAATATCACACAGTAACATGCATTTTCTATATCAGAGCCCCAGCCAGGTAATATCACACAGTAACATGCATTTCTATATCAGAGCCCCAGCCAGGTAATATCACACAGTAACATGCATTACCTATATCAGAGCCCTAACCAGGTAATATCACACAGTAACATGCATTATTTATATCAGAGCCCTTCACTTGTTTTTTCCTGCCCTCCTTACATTATTGCCCCCACATCCCTTACACCCACAGTCATGGGCGTAGGAACCCCTAAAAATCTGGGGGGACAGCATTTTCTCCCATCAGATCCCCACTTTCTCCCCATCTCTCACACTATCTCCCCTCTCTCCCCCTTCTCACCCTATCTAAGCCTTCTCAGACTAAGCCCTCTCACACTATCTACCCCCTCTCCTCCTTCTCACACTATCTACCCCCTCTCCTGCTTCTCACACTATCTACCCCCTCTCTCCCTTCTCACACTTTCTTACTATCTATCCCCTTCTCACACTATCTACCCCCTCCCTACCCTCCCTTCTCACACTATCTACCCTCTCCCTACCCCCTTCTCACTAACTACTCTCTCCCTACCCTCCCTTCTCACTAGCTACCCTCTCCCTCTACCCTCTCCCTACCCCCCTTCTCACTAGCTACCCTCTCTCTACCCCCTACTCACTAGCTACCCCCTCCCTACCCTCCCTTCTCACACTTTCTACCCCTCCCTACCCTCCCTTCTCACACTATCTACCCTCTCCCTACCCCCTTCTCATTAGCTACCCTCTCCCTACCCTCCCTTCTCACTAGCTACCCTCTCCCTACCTTCCCTTCTAACTAGCTACCCTCTCCCTTCTGCCCCCTTCTCACTAGCTACCCTCTCCCTACCCCCCTCCCTACCGCCCCTCACTAGCTATTCTCTCCCTACCCCCTTCTCACTAGCTACCCTCTCCCTACCCCCTCCCTACCCCCCTTCTCACTAGCTTCCCTCTCCCTACCGCCTCCTTCTCACTAGCTACCCTCTCCCTACCGCCCTTTGTAGTTCACTTACCCTGCAGTCCTGTGGTGGGAGCGCGAGGCCTCTGCCTCGCCGCTCTGCGGCGATACGCACGGCTTTACTGCTGAGCGCTGGCATATGACGTCAGCGTGAAGCGCCGGCACCGAGACACTCGGGACAGCGCTGAGGCAGACAGCGATGAGAGAGGAGACAGAAGGACGCCGAGCGGTTGCTGAAAACGACCGCTCGGCACCCCTCTCTCCCCTCCTGCCGCGTTTCTATCGGGGGGTTTCCTACGGCCCTGGGGGGATTTCTTCATTACCGGTCCCCCCGCATGAGTTACTGGGGGGGATCTCTCCCCCCTGGTTCCTACGCCCATGCCCACAGTACCTGATTAGAACAACAAAACTTTCCAAAGCATCACTTTGCACCCACATGTCTTGCCAGAGCACCAAGATTGCACACACAAACCTTGCAAAGATTCAGATTGCCCATCCAGGCAATTCCCCAGCCAGCACCCAGATAGCACACACAAGCTGGTTGAGCATCATGGGAAATGCAGTTAACAGCTGATAAAGCTGCAGATGTTAGCTGTGAATAACAATTCCCATGATGCTCAGCCAGCCAGGTGTCCACTATGATGCTGGTTAAGCATCATTGAAAGACTGGTCCACAGCAGAAGAGATTTTTTTAGATTAATTACAAAAAATCTAATGTTAGCCTCCCTTCCATTCTTTTTAAAATTATATTAATCCCTTTAGTATTGATTTATCATGTAATGGCCCCAGCTGCTCTCTTGTGTATTGGTGATCCCACAACCTTGTGTATTGCCCCCAGTCAAGCCTCTATTATGTTTTCATGCCCCCTGCCAGCCCCCCTTTATGTGATACCCCTAACCTCCTTGTGTGTTGCCCTCATTGTGTATTTATACCACCAGCCAGCCCCCTTTTAGTATAGATGTAAGTGATGCCCCTAGCCAGCCCCCTTGTGTATTAATGCCCCCAAAACCTTGTGTCCCTTGCCTTCCCCCACTGTGTATGTATGCTCCCATCCAGCAGCCCCTTTAGTCTTGATTTATATAATGCCCCAGCCTTCTCCTCATTGTGTATTGTTGCTCCTATTTGTTTAGAACCATAGCTGTTACCTTTTTTCTTACTTTCCCGCCTGCTCCGTGCTCTCCTCCACGGGACTTACTGCCACACGAGGAACTCTGTTGACTCTGTGAGCCCGCCCCCTCCAGCATAGGAGGCGGGACAAAGAGCCTTACTGAAGGAGAAACTGCTTATCAAATTGCACAGTTTCTGTGCTCCACTGGCCTGCCCATGGGACGGCAAATTGGGACAGAGTTAGGGAGAGCGGGACAGAGTGCCAAAATCGGGACTGTTCTGCCTAAATTGGGACAGTTGGGGGCCTGCAGTCAGTCTGGCCCTGACTGGGCCTATTTTCAGGTAGAGGCCAAGAGCTGCAGCTCCATCAGCCCGTATGTTAATCCGCCCCTACTTTTATACACCGAATAGTAATCAGTTTCAGTTTTTCACACGGTTTCCTACGAAAGTGGGGGCCCTGAAAAAGGGTAAACTGATTCTCTGTGGGGATTTGAAAACTATTTTAGATCTGTCCCTAGATTGCTCTGCTACACCGACTGGAAAATATCATAACCAATCAAAACAATTAGCATCCAAATTGATGGCATTGTTAGATTTATTCCAACTATATGATGTCTGGCATCTTCGCTATCCTTCAGAAAAAGATGATTCTTTCTATTCAGCTGCGCATAAGTCATACAGCAGAATAGATAAACTTTATTACAATCAGTCCTAGAATGCTCAATGAGTCTTATTACCTGGTATGATCATGCCCCTATTTCTATGGCATTCAAGGTAGCTCATCCATTTGTAGGTAAAGGCTCATGGCGCTTGTACAACAATCTTATCTTATCAGGTTGGGTAGAATCACAGCCATTAAAATGATGGCCCTCCCAAAACTTATGTATATATATATTTGCACCATCCCGGTGCCACTACCCCATAAGCTTTTGCTTCGTATGCAAACGATACTGACTAATTTTATTAATGTCAAACATTTCTAGACAAGTGCTTTACACACCCAACTTCAAGGGAGGGTTGGGGGCTCCCGATTTGGCAATGTATTACCGAGCTACTGTACTCTCCCAAGCGGTTCTATTTCATGCAACGGAGGCACGTCTGCAATTGGTAATTCAAGAAAATAGTTATCTTTTCCTGTGTCCCAATTGCTTTGGCTGCCACCACGTAGACGCCATCCTTTACCCCAGCTTCCACTTACTAGATCAGCTACATTTTACATGTGGTATAAGACTAGCAGAAAGTTTCCATCATTGCATTCTCTGACTAAAGCCACACCGCTGGCCACTCTAGAGATTTTAATTCCGGGTCTTGATTTGAGATGCTGGACGGGGTCCTCCTTGATGCGGATCAGTGACCTATATGATAAAGCGATCTTGAGATCATTTGAGGATATCAAAACCTCCTATTCCATTCCTACAACTGAGTTCTATAAGTATCTACAAATTAGACACTACATACAAACTTCATTGTCCCCTCCCCGGTCCTTAGAGCATTTGCCCAATCCTATTGTTTCACTTTGTCACAGCAGAAAGGCATGATTTCCGCATGCTACATGACACTTTTATCCCAATCGTGGGAAAACAAGGTACCCCACGTACGTGCACTGGAGAGAGAGCTGGCTACCACGTTCCCTTTGGGGTCTTGGTTGCGCACAGGGGAAGCTACGAAAGGTGTTTCCCAGTCCATGAACCTTACGAGTTACAAAAAAAAATAGTTTGTAGATGGTACCTTACCCCAGTCCGATTGGCGCACATGTTTAAGTCGTGCTCGCCACTCTGTTGGAAAGGATTTTCAGGTTTCTCCACTCCTTACTTAATATTAAGTTGCCTTTCACTCCAGACCTAGCTCTTTTACATATGTTCCCAAAAGGCATCACATCCCATGTTAGGAAATTGGTCATTCAAATTTTTTTGGCTACTAAGCTTTTGTTAGCAAATCCTCTGACGTTCCTTCTATTGCGCATGTGTTACATCAAATAGACCAACACAGGATTTTAGAGAGGATGACCTACGTTAATGAACATAAACTCCACATATATGAAAAAGTGTGGTCTCCGTGAATGAATAGAAAGGTAGAGTGTGACAATGATATTGCAATTTAGAATGCTAAAACCCTTACTTAAATTAAGGTATCCATCGCATTTAAGTGAAATTCTATAACTTTGCAAAAAATTCAGTTAGGCAGAAGTTACACTACTATATATTTCACTACTACTACACTACCAGTACTCTGATTCATGTTGAATACATACGATAACCGCCCATGATTAATTGTTTGTTTCTGTGGTTTACACACAGTCTGTGGTCTTTTTTGTTTGTTTTTTCTCTCTTTCTCTCTCTTTTTATTTTACATTGACATGGCTATATCGATGTATAGAATGGGTACTTGCAAACTCAGGTTTAGTGGTTAGAGACCTTTTAGTTAACGAAGAAGATGGACATCACGGTTTTTCCTACCTTTTGCTGAGATTGGTATATACAAAAAATGTAAAACATTGTTGTGTAAAGCAGGAGTAGCCTGGTGTCTAGACAAAATACTAGTAAAGTAAGAAACGCCATTAACATTTTATTCAAAATCATTTATTTACTTTATTCTCCATAACCATACACGCTAACAAATTGCTATATAAAATCAGTACAGACATTTAACCAAGTTTAATTCAAATGTATTTAAAGAGGAAATATTTTATGGTTATAGTACTTTCACCCATATACCCTGCATATGTACCAAATATATACCAGATTTTGCAAACCATGCATTAACCGTGCTGTTAGTGAAAGGTTATATTAATTCATTCATCGATAGCCTTACTTTTATTTGTAATTAATGCTTTTGGGTCAATAAACCCTATCCAACTACATTCTCTTTCCAGAATGAAGTCATTATGAAATGTACCATATTTTACTGTGTACAGGATTTGTAAACTTACGAGAACATATATAAGTTTGCTATTGGGATTTGTTGGATATTTTTATATGTGAAAGTACACTAGAAAAAACTGTACAAGGTCACATTTTTAAATCTCAATTTTATTGAACATAACTTCTCTCGTCTCTATCATGGCTTAAATTTATCAGACCTCCCAAACATAAACCATAGACTGCTGTAAATTCATTTCCATAGCCGTCAGTCCGTCTTCCCATTTAAATGTTCATTGCAAGACTGATGAACTACAAATAAAAGACAATACAATAGGTTAAAATTCAGTTATAGATACTACTCTTATTAACGTTAAAATTGTGATTGCATATATTGTTTTTTCAGAACAAGAAGGGCTTTCTTTAGATAGAATTATTTTGATCATATCATTTAGTTTACTATATAAAAATAATAAAATATAGTGAAAAAAATGTTTTATGGCTTTTTACTCATTTTACTTATCTATAAAAAATTATGGAAAAACCTGCTGAGACAATTCTAATATTTGTCCTAAGTTTAGGAATACCCAATGTTTTTATATTTTTTCTTTTTTCAAGTTTTAGGGCAAAAAGTTGTGCTATTCAAAACCACTTCTTCTTATCTTGTAATCCTGCACTTATGTCTTATTTGGGACATCTTTGAAGCTGGCCTATTCAATTTACCCCATCAAACCACATTTTTTTTTAACTAAGCACCCCATGTATATTTTAAATGCTAGTATTGTAACTCTTTCCATGCCTCTTTGATAAGATACAGTGCTAATTTTAGGACTTGCTCATAAAAATAAACTTTTTTACATTTTTTTTTACATTTTGCTGGAACTGGATGGTTCCCCTGATGGTTACATAACTGGATAATTATTTTATTTAATTTTTTTCATTATTTTGACATTTCACAAATCCATTGTGACTACATTGCTTGTGGTCGCTCTCCAGATCAATGAAAGTGCGTCCTAGGGTTTTTTTTTCGTGTGACTGAATACACACACACACACACACACACACACACGAACACATAAAACACAGGTTTTATTACCTCAGCCTGTTTCAAACTTATGGAATCTGCATTGCTTTGATCAAGAGCCTTAAACACCCCTGAAAATAAAAATGTACAATGATTTAATGCCAAAGTAATAACCATGATTTGAAATGAGGTTATATAGCTGTTTCTTACAAATGGGAGAAAAAACAAACAAGTCAATAACTTTCTATGTCCTAATGAACAGAAGATAAAATCACAATCAAAATAGATTGCATCGTGTTCTAGGAGATATATGCAGAATCTCTGGCCAGTTTGTAGACCCCGATACTTGAAGAACAACCCTTGCATTAGACACATCGAACCACACACACAAGCATTTTGCACTCAAGCATTTGATATGTTAACTACAAACACATGGAAATGTTGTGCTTCATTATACAAGAGGTTAACTGCATGTACACAAGGCATCAAAGGTTAACCTAAGTAACCTAAAGTCAGAGGTTACTTACATATTGTAAGTTTGTTATATATTGGTTACATTATGTCCACTTTGCTTACATAGGGTAGTCTACTTGGAAGATGTTATATTGTATCTACACCAGCTTCAGCTGTCAGGGGTGGTACCAGGCTGTTAAGGAGCACAGCCTGCTCCCTGTAAAAATGGTTCTTCCTAGAGCCAATCATGGTATGTAACTGGCTTGATCTTTAAAAAACAGTCATGCTTGTCAAATAAAGCCCACCTGGGAACCCTACTTATTACTTGCTCTTTTTACAGCATCTGTCTATAAAGAAGCATTTAAATTAAATAAATAGTCAGATAATTATATAATGATCAAGTCAAACAGAAAAGCTACTCTTTCTCCACATAAGAGCAGAGCCATGATGCACACATGGGGACACCCTCTCCCTCATTCCTCTAATCCTGGAAACTCTGTCCATTTGTAGAAGTGGTCCGAGAGGCCTGGTTAATGGGGCTGAAATGGACGAAAAAAGAAGACAGAAGAAGAGGTAAGAGAAGTGGGGCTAAAGAAAAGGAGACATGGACATAGAAGCAGTTGGCAGAGAAGGTAGGGAGACATTGAGAGAGAGTGTGAGTGAGTGTGAGAGCAATTAAATGTAAACAAAACTTCTGAACCCTTTGTTTCATTTTCATTTGTTTTGTTACGGGTCCCTTCCTCATTTTTGGACAAATTAACGAAATAGGCAAATTAAATTCCGTACAAATTCAAATCCACATGTCTACTTCTTAAAAGTAAATACTTACTGCAAGCATTTTCTAAACGAATCAGACAATTGAGAAAGTCATCAAATTCTATCTGATAATTCTCATCAGCATAACGTAGGACCACAAGTTGCAATACAATATTATTAAGTTGAAACCCTGAAAGAAATATTAAAAAGAAATATGAATTGTTTTATGTTCATACAGCGTCATTGGGTGCATTAACTAAGTAGACAAGTGGCCAGTCTAGTTAGACTTGACTGATGATGCATAGTCTTGCATGCTAACACTCACAAAAAAAATGCAAGCTACAAATGCCTGCAATTTTGCGAGAGCCAGAAGAGGGCATGCAAGTTAAATTAAAACTAACATGTCCAAACTTTACTGTAATTTTTTTTTTTTTTACTCAACCATATGAATAATAATACATCAACCATATGAATAATAATAATAATGGAAAAGGCATACCTGGGCCATAAAAAGGATGCCCTATTAACCAATTCTAGAGAGTGCAAATGTGATTTGACTTTAGTGAACCAGTGAATTGAATTATTGTCTAAATTGTGTGAATTTGTTGGTGCAAACTCACCCTTTTAGCCAACTCACATACACTTGCTGTTTAGTGAATAGAACTCAAAGGCAACAAATAGCAAATGCATTTCCATATTATATTACACAACACATTTTAAAAATATTTTTGATAGCAAAGATCTGAAATAGTGTTTCCACCTATCTCATTACCTGCGGCTTTCAAAGCAAGTCGAAGTTCATATGAAGACATAGTTCCTGACTTATCTGTGTCATACAACATAAAGATACCCTGTAAATAATAAAATTCTTAATCACTTCAGATACAAATAGTTTTGTTATATTATATGGAGTATTAATAGGTGTACCAAAAAGAATGTTTGAAGGATATTAGATATGTGCTCAAAAGAAGAAACAAAAAGTATTAGTAAAAAAAGTGTCAGTTGCATTACAGAATAAACTCAAAATGTAATCACCCAACTGAAATTGTGAATCTCCCATCAAGTTGAGTTTGGCGAGAGATATACCCTGCATAGTTCTACACAATAAACCAACCCAACATCATACCAAGTTGTATTCATCTTAATGGGTACAAGTTTAAATGTGGAAATGTTTTAAATTCCATCATGGAAACCAACACAGCTGACTGTCTCATATTTAATACTTCAATATCACAGCCGGTTCAAGCTTTCTTACTATCCAGTTTTTCATTTTGTCCCAGAAAATTTTGAATTCATCAAATTCAAGCTTTCCGTTGCCACTGGTCTGGTGCACCATGGGTTAAGGTCAATTTATAAAATCAGAAAATTATTTGGGGCATAGAATACAAAAAGTGTTATACATCAATATAACTTTACTGAGAATTACTGAGACAGTTAGTTGTAAAATATACATTTAGTCTTCAACCTCTCATTTACCGCACATATCCAGTCTGTTCTAAAAATAAAAACCCTGCTGTCTACGTCTAAAAAATATTGTCCACTTTTACCGCTTCTTAATACAAGGTGTAAACTAAGGCTCTCGATCATCTCCCACTTGTCAACTGTATCGCAGTCTTCGGTGATCTCCCTTAGGCCCATCCTACCACCTTCAATAAATCAAAAATGTCACTGCCAGACTTATATTCCTTACCCATCACTCTATTAACGCCTCCATCAACTTTACTGGTTGACTTTAAGCTTCAGGATCTAAAATCTTGACTCTCACATCCAAAGCCCTACGTACATCTTCTCACTTACCTCTGCATGCACTCCAACCCAGACTGTCCACTCATCTGATGATTTTTGTCTGTTCTTTTTTCTGATTTCTACTTTGTAACACTTCTCAATGGCTCTGGTATGCTATTCCCTAGCCTATCCTTGCCTATAGTCCTTACAAAAATCCCTCAAGAGCCACTTCGTTAGGGATGTCTTTCAACTGACAGGTTATACCTTACTCTCACATAACAGCTCACTTCACCTACTCTATCTCCTGCTGTCCTATTTATATCCAGAAGTATTATTCTTTATTTAACTAGTGTTTCTAAATGGGATACCCTTATGAAGCTGGTCCATCATAAAGAGAGACACTTTTAAGTAATTTACATAACTCCTTCTAGATAGGCAGTAGGTAGTAAAAAATCTGCAAGCATATGCTTATTGCTTGTTATTTCCAGTTTACCCATTGTACAGTGCTGCAGAATACAAAGACACTGTATACATCAATAAATTGCCCGAATATAAATTTTTGCATTACAATGAATAAAGTATAGCATGAGTGCCTGACTATCCAAATGTACAAAATGCTCCTGATAAATGAAACATTGGCCAGTATTACCATACTCTCTCTTTCCCTTTTTTACACCGATTATAGGGCTTCCTGCCTGTTACACTTTCCAATAAATAAAATTGTTAGTCTTGGGCAGAAAAAAATTAATAAAGAAGATTTCATATACAGCTTAGACTAGCCTATATTTTACCTAAACAGTTTTGTATATGCATCATTTCTAAAAACCTATAGATCCACAACTATAGTGAAGCCATTTTGTTACTAGAATATTTTAGCCATTTTTAAAAACAATTCTGAAAGGATACATCCATCAGGGAAATGATGTTTAAACATGACAGAAGACTCAATTCCTTGAATTGAATGTTCTTTGCTGAAAAAAAGGAAAAAAGCTCTAGAGATTAATGGTTTGGGTAAAATGTCGAAATTTTTTTAAAAGTGTGTATACTGTTAATACACAGAACTTGGCAAACAATTGTGTGTTGTTTCTTTCCCTAGTGTCACACCATAGGCAAATTAGTGTACACTGATGATGTCATAAATAAGGGGCAGCCCAAATATATGAACACATTTCTCGTTATCTACACAGCTTGCAATTCTGTTAATACAACATAAAGATCACCTTATATGAGCTACACTGACTATAAATACTGTATAAGTCACCCTTTAAATTCCTTGCACGGTCACGTTTTTAATGTAATTTACAAAAACATATTTTTCTTTTTTGTGCAGTATAAAGACAAATGTATTTACTTCTCCGTAGAACAGAGTTTAAGATGTGTTGCAACTCTTCTGCATTAACCTCCAGGTCCTGAAAGAAAAACCAATTACATTAAGATATTTCAAGCACTATAGGATGGTTTTACAAGACAGTAAATACTAATAGCTGCCTCCTGAAAAAGTTTTCTATTATTTTGTTTACATTATTAACCACTGTGTAGATGCCATGCTCATTGTGTCAAAATGGTTAAAAATATATATTTTTATTAGCCACAGACAGGCCCGGACTGGCCATTGGGCACACCGGGCATTTGCGGCCCAGGACCGGATTGACGTAGGGGCTGGTCCCGGTCGCAGTTGCTGCTTACTCCGGCATCAAGGTAAGTAGGGTGAGGGAAGCGGGTGCAGTGAGAAGGGGCAGAGGGGAGAGAAGGGGTTAGATAGTGAGAAAGGGGGAGAGGGGGTACATATTGAGAAGTGGGGAAGGAGGTACATAGTGATAAGGGGGAACATAGTGAGAAGGGGAGGGGTAGATGGGGAGAGGGGGTAGTGTGAATGCGTACAAGAATGAATGAATAAATGTGTGGATGAATTGTGTGAATGCGTATGAGAATTAATGAATTCATGTGTGGATGAATTGCTTGAATGATTTGTGAGACTGCATTAATGAATATGTGTTAATGATTTGTGTGAATGAGTGAGTAAGTGTTTGTGTCTATCATGAATGTTTAAGTGATTTGGGGAAATTCAAAGATGGTACATCATGGGTGGGCTTTAACAATAAATAAATAAATAAATAAAAATGGGCTGCTCAGTCTTAAATGCCCGGGCCTATTTTTTGTCCCAGTCCGGGCCTGGCCACAGACATGCTGATATGCTGGTGAAAACGTCTCTGCACAAATGAGCTAAAATTTTAGCGTCACCACGCAAACTGTACATAGCTCTTTTAAGTAAGGATGCTTTTAGCGATGCCCGCTCCCCTGAGGATGTCAGCGGAAGCACGGCCATATTCCCCTATCCTATTCTATTGCTATTCTTGCAATATCTGCACCGGGTTCCTGTGGTTTCTAGTTACTCCCATGCAGTGTCGAATGAAGTCAGACAAGCCAGATTCAGGAATTGAGAGATACAGAATGTCAGGAATCAGGCCAAAGTCGGCATTCGGGCAAAAGCAGGAACTAGCTGAGGTCAGGATTGGAGAAGTCAGGAATGTCAGTGCAGCACAACAGGACATCTAAACCATGAGTCACTAGCAACTAGACCACACAAGGGCAAGGGGCTAAGAGGGAACGTCCTTATATAGGACTAGGGAATGAGTGTCAGCTGAGGTAGTATCAGATAGCAAGCCTAACAGGTGAGCAATCCCTGTGGCAATAGTCCAACAGAAAGCATTACCACAGGAATAGCAGTCCTCCTCTGGGGAGTCTGCAAAGTACAGGATCTGCACGCAAAAGGTTGTGGGTTCAAATCCAAGCTACCCCCTTTCAAGGGTGTTACAGACAGCTGTCTAAATATAGACTAAGTAGACCATGGAAAAGGGCCCTTCCGATTATAAAACATATCACAATTAGGATATAATAACAATAGATCAAAACAATGTGTGGCTATCTATAGAGACTTACTTGTCCAGCAATTTGTTCAAATAGACTGCGAAACTGCCTCTCTTCTTCAGTCTCCTTCTGAGGGGGATTTGGTTTTGGAGGCTGGAAAAAATATATTTTTAATGGCTCTGTATTCACGTAAATCAGGAAAAAACAAGCAATAAAAAAGAAATAAATTTTTACTTACATCTGGAAGATCAACATTTATTTCTCCATCAATCTCTCTGAAAAGCAAAAAAAAAACCATGCTTTTAATACCCATGATGGAATTTAAACATAAATGTATGGGATTCACGTAAGGTTATCCTGAATATTAGACAAGACCAAGGATCAAAAAGTGTTTGAGGTTTTACACTATGAAAACACAGGCAAACTAATTCTGTACTTACAACTGAATAATGTTGGGAAATATTTTTATGATTAAATCATTATAAATGATTAAATAAGGTTGTTTAATTTTATTTGAAAATTGGCAAAATTAAGTACCCTTTAAACAGAGTGCCTCAGTATAGTATAGTGATTTTTACATATAATACATACAAGTATATTCTTCTAATGTAAGTTAGACAGTGATTCTGTTGGGGTACTTTGATTGATTCTACTTCTATCATACCATCTCTGATGCATTTATTTATACGCACAACATAAAGACTCATATATACCTAATAACACAATATACAGACAGAACACATAAATTATGCATGTTACCACACACATGCTAATTTAGACACAAATGCCCATACTGGTATAATCTTATTTATATATACATTCATTGAAATGTATTATAAATAAACATATACTCAGATATACTAATATACTAATTTCCAGGGCTCAGCATTACAAGCCGGCACCGAGACCGAACAGGGAGACTTGCGGCAGGACTACTGAAAGGTAAGTACAAGGGGGGGCGGCATTTTAAAATTCGCCCCAGGCGGCATTTTGCCTTGGGCTGGCCCTGCATACAAGGTCTGTATCTAGGGTCCCTGAGCTCTTCTGGCCCCAAGCTCTTCAATCCGGTTGCTACAACAGTAGTAGCCATTGTGTTGGTTACTGTAAAAAGTGAAGCAGGTGTTCAGCAGGCTTACATAATATGACCCTAGGCTTACATAATATGACCCTGCAGAATACTGTGTGCGAGGATAATTGGAGCTAAATAATCATAAATGAGAGAGTATGTATGTGGGGGCAAAAGTACCTATGAGCCCCATAGGGGTACACAGCATAACATAACTACACACATTATTAAAAAAGGGAATTCTGATCAAATAAACCATGATAATATTCTAATGAGCAAAATTCCCATGCTGGCATGCAGTTTCCCCATAGTATTACATTTCTTACAGATTTTTCATTAGTAGAAGCTAAACTGTTAAAATAATGGACGCGATAGCTACGCTCCTGTGAAAAGATACAAAAAACCACAACACTGTAAAAACACAGAACTGACCATGGCTATAATCACTAAGGGTCAAGTTAACCAAATAATAAGCCCATGATGATTCTCAAAAATCACCATGGAGTATTCTGGAAAAAAAATTACTTTCGTCTATCAGGCCAAGCTCAGGTAAACTCACATGTCTCAGTTAGACGTTTCAATTAAAGTATGAAAACATGAACTATTCAAAATTGTATTTCCCCACACTTAAAAATACCCCAACTAATTCACTCAAAATTCTGAAGATTTTATGCTTCATGAATACATCGACTTATGTACTTCCGTACTTGATATCGGCTTTCTTCTCCGAAAAAATTCTGAGGCAAAAGTCTGCTTCTTGGTGAGGTTCAAATGTTGTAGGAACAAGAACATAATCTCCAGGTGGAAGCTTGAATCTCTGAGAAATTTCTCTCAGGTTAACATAAGTTTTGCTCCGTGCCTTAGAAGCACTAAATTTGAAGAAGTCTTTTGTCAACTGTGTTTCGGCACCAGGACTCTGGAAAACCACATAAACAGAATTTATTTTCCACGGCACAATCCTTCCCAAAAATATGTGGCAAAACGTGACAAAAATTAAACATGGAGCATTATAAGTACTTTTTGTCTTGTAACTTTACATTACTTTATTGTAACAATTAATAACAACTATCTGGTAATACAATATTAGAAAGAAAATATGAGCATTTGCCCCTGATATACTTATCATCAGTTAGCTAGAGCATTTGCTTGGCAACATCTTCCCCCCAGGCTCATAAAATACTCATAAACTACATTAATATACATTCTTCAATGCACTCATTCTTCAATAAATTATTAAAACAGCTTATATCTTGTACTTTTGGGTTTTTAATCAGTCTATTTAATTTGAAAACATTTGATTTATAAGTGGGAGATTATTTCACTTCAATGATGACGAGTTTGGCTAAACCTGGATAAGAATGTCCTGTCCCATCAAACCTAAATACCCCAAAAATTCCAAAAAAACATGTACACTTTCCACATGACTACGCTGAGATTACCAGTTAAACAAACCTGATAAATAGCATATCCTATTGTTAAAAGGTCAGCTCCTGCTTTTCTTAATTTGCGTCTATTCTTTTGCATCAGAGCTGCAATGAATGTGCATTCCTTTTGTCCCTCATCCTTTTCTTTTAGGCTCAATTTGATTTGTGGATTTGTCCAAAATGTTTCTAAGAAAATACAATGTGTATAAAAAAGACAACATATTCAAAATTAGGTAGTTTTACAATTATGATATGTTTAGTTTGTAACAAATATTTAATATTGCAAGTAAAACTGCAAGTGGTTTTGTAATATATTTCACACTAATTTTGCATTACATAGGAAACATGTAGTTGAACAAAAAGATGCTGAGGTGTAACATTTAAAACATAAAGGAGACTTTAATAAAAAGTTGTTTCAGCACTGTAAAATTTCAATTTATAGAATTATTTGTGCCACTGAAGAAGTGCAGGAATAAAACCAAATAAAATAATTAAAAATGCTTATTCAGGGCCATAACTATGTTGGACTATTAAAGGAATTAACACAGTGAAGTCATAATCTATAATCTAAGGTTTATAATATGGATGTAACTAATACAATGATATAACTCACATGTTTAAATGGGTAAATAAGATAAGACATACACTATATTTTATATAATAGAATCAGCCAGTTGTTTCACATAATTGTAAAAAAAAGTGTTTCTGATTTCTCAAGGTGCCTTGTTTAACTTTCCTTCGGATTTCAAGTCTTAGTTTCTTATTACACACACTAAATACAAAAGAATGGTCCCTGGGCTCCTTCATTGTGTGTCTCCAAAATATTGGGCTTTCAACTTGAAACATTTAGCCACTTTGCACTATATCCCTTTATTACTTCCATATATTTAAGTTCAATTTATGATATTCAAGCAAGTGATTCATAGCAAATGATGTACCTAAAAAATTCCTGCATCCTCCAGCTGTAGAACCCCTGATCCAACTTCCTTCGTGAACCATGACTTCCCATTTTTGTGGGGTGTCATCATCCAAAGCATCAGGAGTGAGATTACAAATCTCAACTTTATCAAAGTATCTTTTGAAATCTTCCAATTTCATCCTAGTTTAAAAATGGAGCATATGTAGAAAAATGTTAGTCTCAAGGAAAACACTGTAAAAAAAAAAAAAAAAAAAAAGTTATACTTAATGCACCTAATGTATCAATCAACCATGCTTTTGGATAGATGAAATGCCCTTCTACAACCTGGATAATAATAATACAGTACATACATAATTGTAGATTCCATATGGCCTTTCTCATGGTGACAAACTAAGACCTGCAGGCTTGTAAATGGACACTTTATTCAAAGTTACAGGAAGCCATGTTTTTCATTAGCTGCGTACAAATGCATGGTTTTCTGCTATTTTACTAAAATGCAACAGTTTCCATTTTAACATGATTTCTTTAGAAATGTAACTGCTAAATACCAAATACAATCTACGGTATTTTTCTATTTATGTAATCATGAGCACCGGCATTGCATTCCTTATAACTACTGATCATGAAATTACATTACCAGAATTCCCCATCATCAAGTGATGTCTGAGACAAGCGATTTTTCTCTGCAGGGTCAATCAAATTCCACTCTGAAGAGCTAAAACCAAATTGTTAAAAAATTAAGTACCTTTATTATTATTATTTTTTTTTTACACATTCAAGCAGTCACTGAAGCGCAAAACAGGGTTTCAAATAATACGTTAAGGGCACAGTTTTGACAGCTCCACCACATCCTACAAAGAAACAAAAAACTACAATTCTTCTGTCCATGCCCATCAGATAGGTCTTTCTTAAAACTAATGCTGCGTCACAAGGATCCATATGTGTCATCTACCCTACCCCATGTGTGTAAACAACACATTTCCAAGACCTGTACCAAGAAATGAGAACTGTGTAGATAACCAAATATTATTGATATTGTATGTTTTTTTAGTTGCGTCATAGTTTTGTCCCCAAGATACAATAACTTATAGGCCTTGGTCATAATTTGAATCATTGAGTACCTATGTGTGTTAGTTAGTGGTGCTGAACCGAGTCCATACTCACTTATCACTCCAAGCACCATTCCACTCCACCTGGCCCCAAGGGTTCCTGACTCTAATAAGTTGAACTTTTTGACCCCTGTAATTTACCTATAGATAAAAAAAAGGTAAAAACAATAAATAAATACATTATGAGGAGTTTTACCAGGACCATGGTTACAACAGACACATAGCATTCAGGAACTCAATGGACCGCATTTGCTGCAATTAATCCCTTTGCGAGATATTAAAAAGGCAAAACTAACAGAAACAAAACAAGCTGGACCATACAAAGTAATATTGCTTTGAAGCATACATTGCTTATATATCATCTACAGAAATCACTACATAGGAGGAAAATTTTAATTCAATAGCGTGGGAAGTATCCGTATAGAAACGTATTGTTAAATAATAATGGAAAAGTATAATGGCAAAGGTAATGAGTCAATGGTCCCAAGAACTTAAAAGCATTTTATGTCAATAAATATGAATGAGAAACCGGTAAATATCTGTAGGCTGGATTTTTAAATGTACTTAATGTTTAAGGTCATTTTAAGTTATCCCAAGAGTGACTGCTAGAACTTGTTATTTGTTAGTATTTCTTAGAGGAGGGAGTAAGTTGTGGAATAAGCCACTCAAACCAAAATCGAAAACAAAGTTTTCACTGCAGATACAGATCCTCACATGCATCAGAAGCACAACATGAGGATCCATTAGCGCTTATACCTGTTCGAGTATCTCCACCTTCGGCCATCAGAGCCATGCTATCCATGTACAAATTATTTAGAACATATGAATAGTTAGAAATCCATGGATTATCACGTTTTACTAAAGAATAATTTTAGAAGTTTTTGTTGTTTACTGCTCCCTTTATACCTACCGTATCCAAGCCAGTAATGGAATATGCATGTCCCTTTACAAGCCCTTGAGGAGTTTTAGCTTCTGTTTCAGCTGAACTTGTGATCTAAAAAGCATAATGTGAAATTAGCAACCTGTACAATGAATCTATGAAATCACACACACACACACACACACGTTATCTCTAACATACTACAAAACCCGAAGTCTGGTTGGTGGCCCTGGCAGCAAACAATTTAGCAAAGTGTTGCTTTGAGCTGTTTGGATGGTAGCACTACTATCCATGAAACAGAAAGGTACTTGGCAGACTTTACCAGTATTTTCGAGTAATATTATTACACAACTGTTTATAATATGGTATATTTGGTTTGTATACCATGTATTGCTTTTTATTTTTTAACATAATATTTATAAGAAAACTTTAATATATTTCAAGATTAGTAGAAATAACTATTAACATAAAAACATCGAAAATTGAAGACATAACTATCAGCCCATCTAGTCTGCCTGTTTTTACTGATACAGAGACTCAAACCTTAATCAGTCTTTTATTTTGTCTTAGATTTAAGATAGTGTTGTGTCTATCCAGTGCATGGTTTTAATTCCCCTCACTCTATTAGCCTCTACCACTTCTGGTGGAGAGGCTGTTATCTACTACCATCTCTGTAGAGCGAAATAATAATTACAATTTATGAACCATTAAAATACTCACATCAATAGAACAGCCAAGAAGTGATCCTCTTTTAAGAGCTTTGTCCATGATCTCAAAATAATTGGCTGGAGCAGTTTTATTTTCATAGGTTTCTGAAACCCCACCAGTGAAATCTTCCATAGCTTCAATTGTACTACCTCCTTTTAAAGCTTCATAGCTTCCGTGCAGTCTGCAATACATCCACAGAGTAAGACATGTGCAAGTCTTGCACTTGTCACAGAAGACATTCCAGGACACAAATGAAGCAGTATTTTGGGGGGACATCAGCACCTGATGGTTGAGTGTTTTATTGTGTCATATGATATTGTTAAATCTAAAACACAACATTTTTATCTGTTGTATGTCGCTTTTTTACTCTTTGTAGTATGGGTTGAAAGAGAGCCAATGATTAAACAATTATAAATGAGAAACTGTTCTGCTCTTCAAGTGACCTGGAATTAGGGCAATTGTTTATCTTCTACCAGGGAAATAAATATATTTTGCACCTTCAAGATGCTAAGTACCGGTATGTAACATGGCAAAAATTCCAGATTGTGGAAAGAGCAAGCTACTGTCAGTTTTTACTAGCCTGAGCCAATATACAGACCAGCTGATAAAAGTCCTGTAGCAATATATTTGATTTTACAGAAAGAAAATTGCTTAGAGTAATGGAACAATTTAATGATTAAAAAAAATACTATATTTGCCTACAAATCTATCCCATCCTAATAATTTTAAAACATTTCCAAAGTTGTAGAAAAAAAACTCACTTGGCATATGCCTTTTCCAATAAAGCACTCCAAAACTCATTCAGATCAGCTGAATGCAGAAACACCAGACGATTTCTAAAGGTGGGCAGCCGGTCATCAATCACTACATCAAGCCATTCGTTATGCTGCCAAAACTGTAAAATGACAATTTTATATATACATCTATCTATATATATTCGCCACAATACCTAGGTGGCAACGGTTGCTTATCCCCAGGGCCTGCCTTTAGGCCATCAGATGAAATAAATAGAAATATGCTTCCCCCAAAAAACAGCTACATTGACAGACAGCACACTGACCAGTACATACAATCCCGGCACTAAGTGGGATTGGGCCTACAAGCAACTACATCATTAATACTTTCCCCAAAGTTCCACCAACAGCATAGTTCCCAATATTTGAACTGGCCAAAGCGGGGCACTTTTGTTTCAGGTGGTGGGATTTGAGGCATGGCTTTGGGGGTTAGAGACATCAGCTATTGATGCCTATTTACACAATTGCCTTTTTAGGATCATAAAACATTGTGATACACTCATACCTTTTAAACATTCTGAGCACAAAAAGAGCCATAAGGGGAAAAAAATGGATTTGGGTCTTTGAGAATGGATTCTATCTGCTAAAGAGGGACAAGTGGGGACTATCGAATTAGCTGCTGTACACAAAGCTTCTGGGGCTAATCCAGAAAGTTCCCAGGTATTTCTGTTGGTGGCTTATTTTACCAAGATGCTCATTTTACTTTCTTCCTTAATATCAGGTCTGTCAGTGAAAACGACAAACATGAAAGAAGATACTTCTGTGGCAATAAAGGCTTTAATTGGGGGGGGGCATTTAAAGCCTTTATTCATATGGCACATTATGTAATTTTACTGTTGCTTAGAGGACATAACAACTAGTTTGTATAATACCCTATTTTTGACAGCATCATCTGGCACCATACGCAATAGACTTGCACATTTGGATTCATCTGCATTGCAAACTTACAGAATTTTGATGGACTCAGCAATTCATACGAAGCCACAAAAAAGAGGCCAAACCCCCAAAGAAGTTGTCCAAAATTCGTGTTCCCTTTCACTCTCACGTTCTAAATGTTTCCCTTCCTTCTCTGCTGACCATTTCCCTCTTCTGTCAACCACTTCCGCATCTTCTTGTTTTTCATCTTCATCGTTCCGCAGGCATAACCTGGCACAAACTTCTGTCAAAATGGGGGTGCTTCCGGTGAAGTCCTCTTACCCAATCCTCCGATCAGGGGAAAGGCATCACTGAAAGCACCGTGATTTGGCAGAAGTTCACCTTAGGGCAAAATGGTGGCACTTTCGGTGACGTCCTCTCAGCCGTCTGGAAGAACAGAAATAACCTGCTATGAACTTCCACCAAAATGGCAGCTTCCAGTGATGTCACTGAAAGCACCACAATTTATCATGCCTTTTTTGCGGAGTTGATGCAAGGTAATGTCCGATCCTTCAAAAAGATGAGAAGAGGTCACCAAACGCGCCACCATTTAGCCCTAAGATGAACTTATGCCAAAATCGTGGCGCTTTCAGTGACATCACCCCACCTGGTTGGAGCTACAGGGTGAGAGGACGTCACTGGAAGACCTGCCATTTTGGCGGAAGTTTGCTTCAGGTTATGTCTGTGGAGATGCAGACAAAGATAGAAGAGAGAAGATAAAAGATGAAGAACAAGATGTGGATGTGGTCAGTAGAAGCGGTAGTGGTAGGCAGAGAAGGTAGGGAAACATTTAGAGAAGGTGAGAGAGTGAACGAGAATGAGAGTGCCCAGATTTTGTCCGAATTGAATGGGCAGAGAACGTAGTTTTGTTGCCTGACAACGATGGGTCAAAAACAAACCAAAAATGTTGTCCGAATATGCAATAATTAACTATGGCAATGGATAACAATTAATGTAGTGCCAAATGCTGATGTCACAAAAGAGGTGCAGATGCTAACATGTTGCATCAGGTCATATTTAAAGCACTCAAATAAAATCAGTATAAAATGATACACATACCTGAAAATGAAATATGCCAGCATAATCAGCACCAAATGTTTGATCAAGTGGTACGACTCTGGACATCACCTTCTCATTGAGCGTCAGAGAAGCAACAGCGGCTAAAAGCCAGCAGTCTCCTGCAAGTGCAGTTGTATTTAGAATTATTTATATTTTGTAATAATGTTATTATTCAGTGAGTTTTACAATTATGTCAAAATAAAAGACATTAGCACTCTATTTTATGTTTTTGCACGGATTTTCTTAAGACTTTATATGTTTAGTAAATATTAACATACTGTAGTATGTATTGTACGTTAAATAAAGATGTTTAAGTATTTTAAAAAGGTCCTGATATTTAGAAACTGGCCAGATGATGCGTACATCATCAGACAGGCAATGAATGTATGCTTGTGTTGCATATGATAGGTGGTTTTATCATAGAAACATATACATGAAACTGTGACATATCTTGCCAGATCTATCCCATCATACCCATATATTGTATTAAGTAAAATCATAAATGTGTCACCTGTTAGGGATAGCTTTCTGAATGGATTTGCCTAGTTTAGCCAAATTTCTACCTATTGACTGCAACTCACAAACGTTCCAACCATCCTCCATTAATTCATAAAAAATAACAACTGAGCCCTCCATTAACCAAAGGGGACAGTGACTTTGTATCCAGTGGGACAGGGTAAAAAATACATTTTGAGACAGAAGAGCCCGATGTACTCCTTCCTATACCACGTTTACAGGGAATTATTATTATTATTTTTAATTACATTTCAACCAGCCTATGCATGTACGTGAATGCCCCCATATAGATATACAAATATAGATTTGTTTAGTATCATGTTTAGGACAAGGAAAATGAAAACATTATAAACAGATCTGTTTATTTTTGTGAATGTGTATAATCCATTGCACATGGTGTTAAATAAATAACCAATGGTGGTTATTATAAAAATACATTTTTTTTTTTAGAATAGAAAGAACTTACCAAGGTCTCCTTGACAAACATCTGTTCGTGTTGCGCCTCCTACAATAAACTCAGGGTTTTTAACAATTTCCTAATAAAGAGAAGAAATACATTTATTTCACCAGTTAATCTTACATGTAAATATAAGATGCAATAGTACCAAAGAACAATCAGCTATGCACAAAAGGCACTCCAGCCATCATATACAAATACATATGACAGCTGCATGGCCCCCTTAAAAACGTTCACATTGTCCATTTTTCCAAATGCACAGGGAGCTCTGCAGAACTCTTAATATGCATTTACCCCCCTCGTGCCACCCCCGAGTTAAATGTTGTGCAGGTGATGTGTTCAACTGATCATATCTCGCCGCACATGATATACTCACCCACAGTCTGCTCCAGCGCTGGGCTCTGAGCTGCAGCTCTGGAGCTTCAGCTTCTCCTAAATGCTTATTTTACAGGTTTAATGAATGCATATTAAAGTTCTTAGAAATAACTGTAATGTGCATTCTTTGATGGTAACGCTGCATGGCACATTGGACTGTCCCTTTAACACCTAAGCAACAAATTGAATGTACCTGCTCATGAGACCATTCAATATGGTGCTGTAGGCAAAAACCTTTTTTACAAATTTGCACAAGAATCAGCTTATTGAAAAATGTTTTTTTTTTTTTTTTATAGAGATGTTTTAACATACATTCCCTTCATATTTACCCTTGGGACAACATTCCACCTTGTTATAATGGCAAAACAAGATTAACAAGGACATAAGTAACACACCCAGAGGCACACCCATCACTCCTGTGGCTTTTCTATCAGTTACAGTGATCAGTTGGCCTAACTCTTGCCTGAGGCCACCTGTGACTTCTACTTATCCCTTACCTCCGCATTCACTATCTCTCACATATGTTGTCACCTACATCTACAAACAGGCCTAAGATTATGCCATAATTTACAAAAGAATCAGACCAAATCTTAGTATTACAATATACATATGAATCCCGTAAACACATTAAGCGGTAGACATAAGCAAGGTTCGTAGCCAACATTTCAGGGAATTACATCTATCAACCGGCGTCTTTCTATGAACATTATACCTGATTATCAGCCCACTTCAGCAACTGCCCTAACCTAAATATTCCTTTACTAGGACCTTACAAGGGTTTTCAATTTATTGTTGAGTATGATTTCCTTCCTTAGGCCGTTATTATTATTATTATTATTTATTGCTTTATATAGCACCATCAAATTCCATAGCCATCTTTTTAATGTAGTGTATCATTTGGAAATCCAAAGCATGAGCTGGTCGCATACTGATACAATAAATACCGGACCCATATGCACTTTATTGCATTTGATAGCAGTGTGGTCCCTTTACATTTCTTGTGATGTTCCTGGCACACAGCTTTTGCTCCTTTCTCTACCTCACCTCAGCTAAACGCCATGATGGAGATGCTTGCTTATTTAGTGGGCATTAAACTGTTCCATAAAAACTGTCCATAAACTAGTAGAGGATCATAGGAACCGTAATTCAGTTCAACAGGGTAGTTACCGGGTGTAGAAGTACAATTAACCTATTCTGACTAGGAGATCTTTGGTTTTATCCCCCAACATCTACCAACATTTCTCATGGATCAACTAAACAAAGAAACATAGCCAAGAGCTAACAAGCTTTAAATTATGTAACACCAGATTTATACTCTCTATATAAACCACCAATGACTCATCTAACGCAATAAAATGTAATTAACAGAATAGGTGAAATCTTAAGAGAAGAGATTAAAGTTGTAAATGTCAAAGTTTATATGTATTAGTAAACAAATGCTAACCATTTAATAAAAGTGTATGTGGAGTCCCCAGGCCCGGACTGGCCATCGGGCACACCGGGCACCGGGCAGCTCCAGGCCCCTACCTTAAAATAGGCCCAGTCGGGACCGGACTGACCGGGTCCGCCACTCTAAGGGGCCGGGAAGCCCCCACCAGGGCACAGGGTTTAAATTAAAACATTGAGTTTTTTTGTTTTGTTTTTTTACTTTATTTAACATCCTCCATGTTAAATAAAGTTTTTTTTTAACTTTATTTAACATGGAGGAAGTTAAATAAAGTTAAAAAAAAAAAACCCCGATGTTTTAATTTAAGCCCTGTGCGGCCGCAGACCCCTAAGGCCGGCCCTGGTGGGGGCTTCCCGGCCCCTTAGAGTGGCGGACCCAGTCGCAGTTGCGGCGGGATTAAGGGGCCCTGCGTCCTGACTGGGCATATTTTAAGGTAGGGGCCTTGAGCTGCAGCTCCATCAGCCCCTAAATCAATCCGGCCCTGCCGCGGGCCCAGTCGCAGTTGCTGCTTGCTCCGGCAACAAGGTAAGTAGGGTGAGGGTGAGTAGGGTGAGGGAGGGGGGTGCAGTGAGAAGGGATAGAGGGGGGTTAGATAGTGAGAAAGGGGGAGAGGGGATAGATAGTGAGAGGGGGTACGTATTGAGAAGTGGGGAAGGGGGTACATAGTGAAAAGGGGGAACATAGTGAGAAGGAGCAGATAAGATGGGGAGAGGGGGTAGTGTGAATGTGTATGGGAATGAATGAATAAATGTGTGGATGAATTGTGTGAATGCGTATGACAATTAATGAATTCATGTGTGGATGAATTGCTTGAATAATTTGTGAGACTGCATTAATGAATGTGCTAATGATTTGCGTGAATGAGTGAGTAAATACAAAGATGGTACATGGAGGGTGGGCTTTAACAAAAAAAAAAAAATGGGCTGCTCAGGCTTAAATGCCCGGGCCTATTTCTTGTCCCAGTCCGGGCATGGTAGTCCCCCTCTCAAACAGTGATGCTGTGGGCTCATGATATACACATTCAGGGTTTGGGTTTGGATGTCAAAATAGTTGAATGGATAAGGTTATGGTTGAATTATATTATACAGAATGTTGTAATGGTGCATATTCAAAAGAAAGTCTTATTATTAGAGTAGTGCCTCAGGTTCGGTACTGGGACCTATACTTTTAAATATTTTTATTAGTAATATTACAAAAGGTCTCATAATGTGAGGTATGTCTATTTGCTGATGATACAAAGGTCTGCAGCAGGGTAGACATTCATGGTGGAATAATCTAAATGGCAAATGATTCAGTAAATCAGAAGAAAGGTCGAAAGTATGGCAGCTGCACTTCAACATTGCTAAATCTAAAATAATGCAGCTGGGACATCAAAGTGCCAAAGCAAAATATATTAATAAGGGTATCGTGCTGAGGCAACATAAGAGAGGGACCTGAGAGTAATTCTTCCTGAGGACTTAAAGGTAAGCCGGCAATGCAACACAATGCCTGAAAAAGCAAGCAGGGTGCTGCGTTGTATCGGGAGAGGCATTAGTAGAAGGAAGAGGGAGTTGGTTCTGGCACTTTACAGATCTCTCCTCCGGCCTTATCTAGAGGATTGTGTACAGTTCTGGAGACCCCCATCTCCAGAATGATATAGATGTGCTGGTGAGAGTTCAGAGAAGGGCTAGAAAAATGCAGAATGTGATAGAAACATTTAAATACTTGATGGCATTTAACAAAGTGTCGCAGGGAAGTTTATTTGAAAAGAGGAAAAATGTCAGAACAAGGGTCATAATCTAAACTATAGAGTAAAATACTTCGATGAGAGTGGTTGATAACAGAAAACATTTCCCAGGAGAAGTGGTAGAGGCTAATACGGTGAATTAATTTGAATAGCATTTGGCTACTCTGCATCTGGAATGAGTCCAATAACTGATAAATATGTGTCTCCACAGTAGGAAAAATAACAGACTAGATGCGCCAAATCATTCTTAACCGGCCTCAAATTCTGTGTTTCTATAATTGTGTTTTCATGAAATCATGTTGCCTCCCTGCCCCAGGGCCAAAACATACCAGTCCTCCCCTTGCTCTTTCACATCATTCCACTTAGACTGGACACTATTTATGTGGTATAATAAAGCAGGTGCCAAATACAGCGCAATCTGTGGCCAATGTGTGTAAAGGGCCATTCCTCAGCTGTGGATAGATAGCTGCTAGCGAAATAACCAGTGAGTCATAAGAAGCAACAAAAGCAGGTTTAACAGGATATGGCACCAGCTTCACCACCTGCTAGTCAAATATAAGATGTCATGTGATACATGTTTGCTGAAAACATGACACTTACACAAGGAACTTATATTTGGGTTATTTTACTTAAATTGGTTGACTATGGTATAGAACTGGCTCTGGATAGACTGCAAATTATTGGAAACATTTTTTTGGTGTTTTAGAAAGACACTAACAGAAAGTTACCACTGTTTGATAATAATGAAAGGTAAAAATCTGAACAGGGATTTTTTTATTTAATTTTCTTTGCTATTTCTTTTCTCGCACTCTTCTATATTTTGTCTCTCTTTTCTCTCTACTTTATGTATCCTCCACCTTTGGCCTTTTGAAAAGTTAGGAGATGTGCAGTGCTGATGATCTTTATTAGAACCAGGTTTTACTTTAATCAAAGGGAAGTCATCCAATATTTCAATCCCTTTCTACATTGACAGAATACATTGAGCCAGAATTTATTTCAAGTTCAGACTCTAAGTAATAATGGATGGTCTATGTGGTTTTACACTTAAATCTGGGCACTTTAGTTTAAAAATATTGTCATTAAAAATGTAATCTCAAGAAGACAGAAAAAACCTGTGCAATCATCAATATCATCTTCTCAAGGCAAAACAATATTTTGTTACATACCAGAAAGGCATTGGCGTAGGAACCCCTAAAAATCTGGGGGGGATAGCATTTTTACTGGTAGGGTATACCTGACCATTTCACCAACAGGGACTTTTATGACATTGCATTATAAATACATAGAGATTAATATGACGTTGGTCCCCCTTTGCAGCTATAACGGCTTACACTCTTCTGGGAACGATTTCCACAAGATTTTGGAGAGTTTCTGTGGGGAATTTTTGCAACCATGCCTTTATGGACCTTGTTTTGTACACTGGGGCACAGTCATGATGGAATAGAAAAGGACCTTCCCCAAAACTGTTCCCACAAAGTTAGAAGCATAGTGTTGTCCAAAATATCTTGGTTTATCACCTTCAGCTCATAAAACGTTCTACTGGATGAATGGGAGAAAATTCCCACAGAAACTCACAAAAAAAGAAAAATCTTACAACCACAGATGGACCCCACTGGACACGGCCACAGAGACTACTATGATGTACTGAAGGAACCATCTAAGACTCCTAACACGTCATGCACACAGGAACATATCCACACGCTTAAACACTTGAATAACATACACACGCATGCACACACACACACACACACACACACACACAATGGGTTAAACATGTGTTACAGGGAATCATTATCTTCCCTTTAAGTACGACATGCCTGCTCATACACACACATATGCACTGCTCTTACGGATGCCTGCCCACAAAAACACACATATACGCTGCAATTGCCTGCAGATACACACTTGCCAGTACTCACACATATGCACTACCCTTATACACGCCTGCCCAAACATACATAAACTGCTCACACACACACGCCTCCCCATAAATATACACTGCCCTTGCGCATACTTACACAGACGTATACGCTATAAGACAAATACACTCCTTCTATACACACGTATACAATGCCCATACAGACGTACACGTATACAATGCCCATACAGACGTACACATATACACTGCCCATACAGACGTACACGTATACACTGCCCATACACACATACACATATACACTGCCCATACAGACGTACACATATACACTGCCCATACACACATACACATATACACTGCCCATACAGACGTACACATATACACTGCCCATACAGACGTACACGTATACACTGCCCATACAGACGTACACGTATACACTGCCCATACAGACGTACACGTATACACTGCTCATACACACATACACATATACACTGCCCATAAAGACGTACACATATGCACTGACCATACAGACGTAAACATATACACTGCCCATACAGACGTACACATATACACTGCCCATACAGACGTACACATATGCACTGCCCAAACAGACGTACACATATGCACTGCCCATACAGACGTACACATATACACTGCCCATACAGACGTACACATATGCACTGCCCATACAGACGTACACATATGCACTGGCCATACAGACGTACACATATGCACTGCCCATACAGACGTACACATATGCACTGCCCATACAGACGTACACATATGCACTGCCCATACAGATGTACACATATGCACTGCCCATACAGACGTACACATATGCACTGCCCATACAGACGTACACATATGCACTGCCCATACAGACGTACACATATGCACTGCCCATACAGACGTACACATATGCACTGCCCATACAGACGTACACATATGCACTGCCCATACAGACGTACACATATGCACTGCCCATACAGACGTACACATATACACACGTATGCACATACATGCACATATACACAGCTGCCCTATACACAAACACATATGCCTCACCATATGTATATGCACACACAAATCTACCATCAGACCCCCCACCTTCGTTCTCCACATCAGACCCCCCCAAACCTTTGTTCTCCACATCAGACCCCCCCTCCACAACCTTTGTTCTCCACATCAGACCCCCCTCCACAACCTTTGTTCTCCACATCAGACCCCCCCCACAACCTTTGTTCTCCACATCAGACCCCCCTCCACATCAAACCCCCTCCACAACCTTTGTTCTCCACATCAGACCCCCCCCACCTTCGTTTTCCACATCAGACCCCCCACCCACCTTCGTTTTCCACATCATACCCACCCACCCACCTTCGTTTTCCACATCATACCCACCTACCTACCTACCTACCTACGTTTTCCACATCATACCCACCCACTCACCTACCTACCTACCTACCTTCGTTTTCCACATCATACCCACCCACCTTCGTTTTCCACATCATACCCACCCACCTTCGTTTTCCACATCATACCCACCCACCTTCGTTTTCCACATCTCTTACCTTTCTCATCCTCCTTTCTGCTTTCTCATCCTCCTTTCTGCTTTCTCATCCTCCTTTCTGCTTTCTCTTCCTCCTTTCTGCTTTCTCTTCCAACTTTCCTTTTTGCCGCTCACAGTCTGTGCAGTGCGGCTGCGCACAGCTGTTTATGCTGCGCGCCGGGGCTGGATATAAACGTCATATCCCGTCGCCCCGGCGCTCAGTTACAGACAGCACGCTGGTGAGTGTAACCTTAATGAAGTTGCAGCCTGCAGGACTGGTTGGGGAGATCACGGATTTCCCTAACCAGTCCTGCAGGCTGCAGCTGCTGATCGGGCAGCTGTGAGCACCCTCACAGCTGCACCCGAGTGCACTCGCCTCACGTACAGCCCTGGGGGGGATTTCTATATTATCGGTCCCCCCCTTATGATTTCCTGGGGGGGATCTGTCCCCCCCGTCCCCCCCGGTTCCTACGCCCGTGCGGAAAGGTAATGCATTTTTGAAGCATACGATGATATAGCTTACTTATTCCTTACTTGTGCCTTCATTACACAATAATACATTATGTTTTTTGATATAGACATAGCCTCAATGATTTTTTGTCTAATATAATTTCTTAGAACGTTATTGTTGTTATTAGCATCAAACTACTTTATAAGATAACAAAATTATGTATATGTGTGGTCAATATAAATAGCACATTTTATAATTTTTGGATCTCATATAATATACCAAATTCATGAGGTACTGACCACCAAATATAAGCTCTTGAATCAAAAAATAAAATTCAATTCATAAACAGTACTTAGAGCTATTCTGAATCCGTTTTATTTTAAAGAAATGCTAATAATTGTAACATTATTATAAATTAGTATAATAAGATGAAAGTACAGAAGGATCCCTGACAGAATTTGTAAGCAGAGAATAAGTAGGGGCAGGAGGAGGAGGAGTTTGCCCAAAAGATGGTTTAGTAGGAAAAGTAAAGTAATTTTGGGGTGATTTATTAAGGCCCAAATTCTGGTACAGAACCCAGAGCCCACCCTTGTGAAAAGTGGCCAGGACTGACTACGGAGGTCAGTGGGCAGTCCTGCCGACATCTCTGCAAAACCCCCATTTAAGGATGAAATGGGCTGGAAGCGGGTCGTGTCAGGACCCCACTCCCGCAAACCGGAGAATTCGGTTGTCGGACTGGAGAAGCAGCACTTCTCCCGGAGTCTCTGGGAAAAACCTGAAGAGTTCCCAGATATGCCTATTTTATTACCCAGTACAAAATCACTAAATACTAAATGCCAATGTAAGGAACCAGTGTGCATCCAGAAAAAAATACATACTGCAAGTGCTAGTTAGAAACACCTTTCTGAAGCATAAATATTAGGGATACTGTTTGTATGACTATACAGAAGTTATTATCATCATCATCGACAGGCCCGGACTGGGACAAAAAATAGGCCCGGGCATTTAAGCATGAGCAGCCCATTTTTATTTATTTATTGTTAAAGCCCACCCTTTATGTACCATCTTTGCATTTACTCACTCATTCACACAAATCATTAACACATTCATTAATGCAGTCTCACAAATCATTCAAGCAATTCATCCACACATGAATTCATTAATTGTCATACGCATTCTTACAATTCATCCACACATTCATTCATTCTCATACGCATTCACACTACCCCTTCTCCCCATCTTATCTGCCCCTTCTCACTATGTACCTCCTTCCCCACTTCTCAATATGTACCCCCTCTCACTATCTATCCCCTCTCCCCATTTCTCACTATCTAACCCCTATCTGCCCCTTCTCACTGCACCCCCCTCCCTCACCCTACCTACCTTGTTGCCGGAGCAAGCAGCAACTGCGACCGGGCCCGCGGCAGGGCCGGATTGACTTAGGGACTGATGGAGCTGCAGCTCCAGGCCCCTACCTTAAAATAGGCCCAGTCAGGACCAGACTGACTGGGCCTATGCGGCCTCTACGGCCGCATTAACGTAGGGACCCTTAAGCCCGCCGCAACTGCGACTGGGTCCGCCTCTCTAACGGGCCGGGAAGCCCCCACCAGGGCCGGCCTTAGGGGTCTGCGGCCGCACAGGTCTTAAATTAAAACATCGGGTTGACATGGAGGATGTTAAAAAAAGTAACAACAAAAAACCCCCCGATGTTTTCATTTAAACCCTGTAAGGCCGCACACCCGTAAGGCCGGCCCTGGTGGGGTCTTCCCGGCCCCGTAGAGTGGCGGACCCGGTCGCAGTTGTGGCGGGCTTAAGGGGCAGGTGCCCCTTATGCCCTGCGTTAATGAGGCCGCATAGGCCCAGTCAGTCCGGTCCTGATCATCAATATAGCTCCAATAATTCATGCAATGCTTCCTACAGTACATGCATTCCAAAACTAGAATTCACAGACTAATATAAACCAATACATTAGATAAAGAGGGCCTGAGAATCTTACAATCTAGAGGGAATGGAGTGTAGAAAAAAGTAGTATGGTAGAAAGAGGCAGTACTATAAATGAAGGTAGGAGTTGTATCAGCTGTAGATACGGTCTTCTGCTACTACGTCAAAGTACGCCAATCTTTGCGAATCTTATCTAATCCGAACACGGCTCCTTTGTTTACCATGTGGCTGATTCAGTCGATGTTTTGGACATCAAAAATTCATCAATGTAGTGAGAGAGATCAGGACTTTAAAACATACACAAAAAGGGTGTTTGTTCATTCATTGCTTGGTTTTATGTACATGGGTCATTTCAGCAGCACCGAATATGCAATTATATACTTGTTAGGGCTTGCTTTCCTATCTGGATTTTTAAAAAATATTTAATATGTGAAATGTAACCATTTAAGTGGTACTTCCCGATCCACTCAAATATTGCCACACAATTCAGAGATGGGGTTATATATAAAAGTGATCCTGGTGCAAAAGTGGTCATGTTGCCATAGCAACAAATTAAATGGTTCAATCAACAGGGACATTCTTTTGGGTACTATAGTAATAAGAAAACATTTCAAATTTTGCAGAATCACCGTTGTGTTGTGTTTGTTGGATTTTTTTAAAAAAAATCAAAGCAAGCATTAAAATGTCAACACATTTAATGGGCATGAAATATTTTATACAGCTTTTTAATAAAAAAGTGCTTCTCTACATATTGATTAATGCTAAATTATACAACGAATTCATAAATTCTAATCAAGGCAATGAGAGCAACACATGAGATGTCACCTCCTACTAGCTATCATCACGGAGACACACCTAGATATGAATTTTTTATTGTGTATTTAAATGTAAGTTTGCAGCACAATAGACAAATTTCAAGCTAATCCTAAAACACACCCCTTTGTTTTGCCGAATCAAATATTTACTGATCAGACTATACGGTGCCACAATCTTTCTATAATATTTATCTCCAATATAACCACATATAGGTACTTTTCAAGTCTATCTCACTCACTCATACTTCCCAAATGTCCCATTTCTGCTGGACAGTGCCAGTTTTCAGGTAGTGGGGATAATGAGCTGGTTATGGAGAACAGATGATCTTCTCTGCCTGGCCCACAGAGCTATGAAATCAATAAAAAGCTTTGCTTTTGCCGCACAGACCTCAGTCACAGCTCCCACGTGGCCACCTCTTTGTGTATTGGATTAGGACATCATAATGTAAGATCAAATCCATAACTTCCCAGATTAGGCTACCTGGAGCTCTTGCTGTTCTGGGAAGGGGCAGAGGTAGTCATGTATAGGGCCAGGTCTAGTCCCAGAGAGCCATTAGCGGGAGGGCAGTAGGAGCTGCTAACCTCTCTGGAGAAACATAAACCACAGATAATACTCCAGTATGGTCATATCCCATTGTTTAACTTTAATACATAGTGAGGTGGCAAGTTAAGTGGATGGCCTCACCTCTAGCCAGGCACCCAACTAAGGTATCCCTTTTTTGGACACATGGAATGTTGGCGGTATAGCTTCGTACCAGAGTCCAATGTGCATGGATTTGTATTTTAATGTATGCAACCTCTGCCTACTTCTACTGATACAGAAAACATTCTTTAGTACACTGCCAGCACACACGCTATGGAGCATCTAAGCTGAGTTTAAATTAATTTAATTTAAATTAATTGGATTTCAGCTTGCAGGAGTGGCAGTCAACACACATATGCCCATACAATGGTTGGCATGCAGTAAAATGCCCTGTGATCCATGCAAATCAAGTCAAGGTTTCAACAAGGTCTTGTATTAGAGCCATTTGCGTAATACATTTGACGGGTCAATACAAAGAAGCACCACAATGTGTTCCTAAAGGGTTAATATTTCAAGAGTCTCAGGACAGCTCATGTTTTCCCATGTATTTGTGACAGCTCAAATTTCCCATGTATGCCATTTTTGGCCATTACAAAGAATTAACTGAATTGTATGTTTTGTGTATTGCCATGAAGACCAGGCTTGTCTTCTCATGTAGGGTACCAAAGTAAACACACAATCCCTGCACACATATTGGCTTTACATTTTCTATATAGACCTTGCCAGCTTCCTCCTCCATTTGCCACATATCCTAGGCACAAGCCAAAATTGCATTGTGACATAAACCCCTCCTGCTTATTTGAGACACCCAGTAGCTGTTAATGAGGACAATACTTAGTTATCTCACCTTAGGTCTTTTCCATTCAAATGGGATATTAGGCTTCTCGCCGTAGAAAAGTGAGGAATAATTAGCGGGAAAGTCCACATCTTCAAATAGGACCCCTTTCCTGAGACACTCCTGTCTGAGTTCTTCATAGGTTTTTCCAGTTGAGTGAATGCTTTTGGCTGTCTCAGGAACACTTGGGTCATTTTGACGTCGATCTTGATGGATGTAAGGCATCCTTTATGCTTTAAATGAGACTGCTTGTGTGTCTTGGTACAATATCCAATGCTTTGCCAACAGGTGAGTGACACACACAGGTAGTTTGCTGCAGTCTGACAGCCTAATAGAGACTACAAAAAGCTGGACAACTAGATTGTTCACTGCAAGGTGATTAAAGCAAACACTCAAACTATGTTTACCCCTCCTTTCTTTTCCACCTGTTAGAAGCTACAGGGATCTACTTTTTTTCAAAGTTAAATAAAGGGAAATAAGTAAACGCCCTGAGAACCAACAGCATTAAGAGTGAACTTTCACTTTTTACATGCAGATATCAAGCTAATTCAACACTGCAAATATCAAAAAGATTTAGTTCTGTTGAAGAGATGATACAACATACCACAGAATTTTATACATACAGTATATATATGTATAAAAATGGAATGTATATGTAAAGTGTGTGTGTATACTGTATATATATGTGTGTGTATGTATACCTTCTATGGAATTCCATAATGTAAAACAAAATAACACAGAAAGGCTTTTTCAAAATACACATTGGCCAATTGCATACCAGTCACTGTAGTTTGAAAGTATAAATGGTTAAATAATAGCTCTGCCCAGTTACAATCTTGTTCCTTGCAAATGATGTATCCGCTTTATCCTGTCTAATCTACTGTATATCCTACCAAGAAATCCTTTATTGTTCTTAACTTGTGGTGTACTTCACAGTGCTATACAGATCTCTGTCTACTGAAATACAAAATATAAAAAATACATAAATAGGAACACATATAAAATATATACATAGCAGCTCTTTATTAAGATTACAAAAGGTGACATTATATTGATTAGACTAAATTATCACCTACCAAGTAATAATATTGGAGCCATAAACTCATATAACCTATTTGAGGTTACCTGTAGTGCTGAAGGAAATTCAGATGAAGGCTGTGATACACAATAGTATGTGAACACCTCACCATCACACCAATATGAGCTTGTTGGACATCCCATTCCAAAACCAGGGACATTAATATAGACTTACCCCCACCCCACTTAGAAGCTATAACAGACTCAACTCTTCTGGAAAGGCTTTCCACAAGATTTTGGAGGGTGTCTGTGTGAATTTGTGCCCATTTAGCCAAAAGAGCATTTGTGAGGTCACACTGATGTTGGATGAGAATCCCAGTCTCATATTCAGTGTTCCAATTCATCCCAAAGGTGCCCAATTGGCTTAAGGTCATAGCTCTGTGCAGGTCACTCAAGTTCTTCCTCTTATAAAACCACTTCTTTATGGACCTCGTCATGCAGGAACAGGAAGGGCCTTCCCCAAACTGTTGCCAAGTTGGAAGCATTCAATTGTCTAAAATGTCTTTGTATGCTGTAGCGTAACTAAGGGGCCATCCCAAACCCTAAAAAACTTCCCAGACCATTATCCCTCCTTCACCAAACTTTACAGTAGGCACTATGCCAGGGGCGTCCAACATGCGGCCCGTGAGCCATATGCGGCCCGCGGAACCTCGAGGTGCGGCCCGTGTGAGATCGGCAGCCAGGATCACAAGAGCCCTGCTGCTTACTTGTGGGAGGGTCTATTCTCTGCTCCAGTTCTGCTTCCTCTGTGGGGAGAACGAGGGAGGCCGCACCCCCTGCTGAAATCTGTGAGCGGCATCGAGAGCTGTAGAGCAGGTAAGGGGGTGGGGTAGGTTGTGTGAATGAGTATGTCTGATTGAGGGAATGAATCTGTGAATGAATGAATGAATGAATGAGTGTGTGTGTGATAGCATGGATGTGTAAGTGCTGGAACCTAGGCATGATGGGACTGTGATTGCTGTTAGCAATCACACTCCTATCATCCCAAGTCAGCCAGTACATGCTGAAACCTGGCTAGCTGCCCCCTTGTATATTGATGCTGCCAGCAGTATGGGGTCTGCACTTACAGCCACCCTGTACCAGCATGTATTGGCTGACTTGGGATGATAGGAGTGTGATTGCTAACAGCTAACAGCAATCTGCTAACAGCAATCACAGTCCCATCATGCCTAGGTTCCAGCATTTACTGGTTGCCTGGGTATAAAAAGAGTGTGTTTGCTGTTAGCAATCACTCTCCTATCATGCCAAGTCAGCCAGTACATGCTGAAACCTGGCTAGCTGCCCCCCTTGTGTATTGATGCTGCCAGCAGTATGGGGTCTGCACTTACAGCCACCCTGTACCAGCATGTAATGGCTGACTTGGGATGATAGGAGTTTGATTGTTAACAGCAATCTGCTAACAGCATCATGCCTAGGTTCCAGCATTCACTGGTTGCCTGGGTATAAAAAGAGTGTGTTTGCTGTTAGCAATCACACTCCTATCATGCCAAGTCATATTGTTGATTTTTTTTGTCCAATTGTGGTGTATTACTTTTAATAAAAGTGTGGTTACACACTAAAATTGGACAAAAAATACTGGTACAATGCCCAGACAACCAGTACATACTGGAATCTGGGTATGCCTGAGATTGCTGTTAACAATCATAATATATATTTTTTTTTGTACAAATTTGGTGTGTGACTTACTTTTATTAAAAGTGTGGGGGGTCACTTTCAGTTTCGGCTAAGTGAACCCTGAATTTTCGGTTTTGGTCCAGAATTTTCATTTTAGTGCATCCCTAAAATAAATAGAAATATTTTATTTTTACTTATCCAGAATCCTGAATTTGTAGGCCCAGAAATCCCAGAAATCAGTGAGAGGAAAAGTAAAGGTTTTATGTCATTTACTTTATTTTAATCTGCATATCTTATTAAAGGCCATATTTTCTCTCAGTGAAAAATCAGTGCGGCCCTCGCACGTATACAATTCTGATGAAGTGGCCCACTGCAGAAAAAACTTGGACACCCCTGCACTATGCATTCCAGTACGTAGGGTTCTCCTGGCATCTGCCAAACCCAGATTTGTCATTCAGACTTCCAGATAGTAAAGCATGATTCATCACTCCAAAGAGCATATTTTCACTGCACCAGAGTCCAGTGGCAGCGTGATTTACACCACACTAGCGAACACTTAGCATTGCAGATAGTGATCTTTTTTATGAAGCTCCAGATGCACATTGCTTCCAGAACTCCAAGGGCTCAACCAACTGAGTAATTGGCTAATTCTGACAGAAGACCTTGCTGACCTGGCTGCTGGACTCTACACCTGTTTAACATCAGTATCATTACAGTTTTTCTATGGAGATGGCATGACTATGACTACTTGATTTTATAGACCTGTTGGTACTGAGTGTGGTACTGAGAATCAATCTCCCAGACCATCTTAACAACATTGTACCCCCCCAACAACGCAAAAACAGACAAGGGTTAATCAACAGAAGTATGCATATGTGGGTACATGTAAGGGAGAGCAGGGGAGGGCTAGCGGCTTTCAGTTGGATGGGCAAGGATATGATGTTCCCCAGTGGATGCCCATACACACACATATACATATACATTGCCCTTATACACGCCTGCCTATACACACACATATATACACATATACCTCCCTTACACATGCCTGTCCATACACACACATATATACATTAACTGCCCTTAACACATATGCACACATATGCACTACCCATATTCACACAAATACAGTGACCATACATACATAGTGGGACACACTTTTCCTTACAGCACCCCTTTCTCCCCATATCTTACTTTTCTTATCTGCGATAACCTGTCTTCCATCTTTCATCCTGTCATGGAAGTGCGAGGTTTGCCACTTCAGAACTCTGATTCAGTGCTTCCTAATCACTATGCCCTGGTTATTGATGTAGAGTACCGGGGTAAGATGTCATCTCCTCAACCAGCCTTGCTCATCGAGCACCTCCTACCCAGACCAGGACTCATGGTGCCTGGGTGCATACTGCCCATGGGGGCACTCGATGAGCAGAGCTGGTTTGGCATGTAGATCACAATCTTGCACCTGCCTTGGCTTGGCTCTGAAGACTGGCTCAGGGGAGGCGCTCTCACCCTCACATTGCTGGCATCAATGTGACTCACCACAGGGCCCTTAGAACGCAAGGCCCCCAGCGCTTCCCACTCATGCTTACGGGACTCTTAGCAGACCCCTGCAGTGTTCACCAAGTCAGCACTGGAGTTACATGGTAGTGAGTATATCATTTGCATGGAGATATGTTTGGCTGAACATATCTCAAGAATGGGAAATAGCTAAGAGGGTGGGTAAAGGGGTAAATGCGTATAGGAGGTTTCTGCAGAATCCAGACATGCATATGCAAAGGGGATACTACAGAAATGTAGAGGAACATCTTGTTACCAAATGCATTAACATGTATATGACGGCTGAAGTGTCCCATAAATGTAAAAAAAATGTGATATGCCTGCTTTAATGATTAATAGCAGAATCTATTGATCTCTGAAATATCTATATTTGCTCTGACAATGGACAATATGTTTCATATCTTCCGCAAAACTAATCACATACCACAACAAACATTTTTATTGTGATGTAAAAAAAATCTCAGAGAATTCACATGTGTTTTTACTATTGTGCACAAAGTAACTTTGCAGATTAGGCCCCTCTGGCATTAAACTGGATAAACAAGTATAGCCCCTTACAGGAATTGTAACCAAGCCCTAATACAGCATAAGATTAGCACCTGGAATGTAAAAAATCCAGTTTGACCTTACAGTTTTTGCCACCACACTTGTAGATAGCACTGGCCAGTTACATAAGAGAATGCGTGAAGTATTAAATTACAAATCACTTATATGATACTATGGAGGTTATGTATAAAGGTGTCTCAAGCCCAAGGGGAGGGTTGTAAATGTTTAATAGGGAGAAATATTCATGTAGTCTCTAAGAACAGGGAGTTAAGATTACCGTCCTAATGAATATAATGCATACACACACTCACACACACATATATACAGTATATATATTTATATATATATAATGTGTGTGTATATATATATATCGATATATATACCTATATACCTGGTATATAGATGTATATATATATATATATCTATATATATATATATATATATATATATATATATATAGATGTATATATATATATAAATATATAGATATATATATCTATATATATACATCTATATATCGGGTATATACAATATATACATACACTATATGGACACCTGATCGTTACACCAACTTTGATGACATTGCATTCTAAACACATATACATTAATATGTAGTTGGTCTTCCCTTTTGCAGCTATGACAGCTCTTCCACTCTTTTTGGAATGTTTCTGTGGGAATGTTTGCCCATTCATCCAGTAGAGCAATTGTGAGGTTAGGCATTTATGTGGTTGGTCGAGAAAGCCTGGCCCGCAATCTCCAGTTGATCCCAAAGGTGTTCGATGGAGTTGAGGTCAGGGCCAGTTAATGGCAGCATTACATTGTCCAAAATGTCTTGGTATGCTAAAGCATCACAGTTTCCCTTCACTGGAAGTAAGGGACCTAGCCCAACCACTGAAAACAGCCCCATACCATTATACTTCCTCCACCAAACTTTAGCACAATGCAGTCAGACATGTAACGTGCTCTTGGCATCCACCAAACCTAGACTTCAAAACAGAGAAGTGTAATTTGTCACTCCTCAGAACATGTTTCCACTGCTCCACAGTTGGTGATGTCAGGTTTCTATTTCATGAAGCTACCGCCACACAGTTTTTGTGCTGATATTAATGGCAGTGAAAGTGTGGAACTCTTCAGCTATGGAATCAGCACAACATTGGCAAATGTTGTGAACCAACCAAATTACAGTTGACTGTTTTGCAGGGATGAAATTTCACAAACTGACTGCAAAGGTGGCATCCTATCACAGTAGCATGCTTGAATTCACTGAGCTCTTCAGAACGACCCATTTTTTCACTAATGTTTGTAAATGCAGACTGCATGGCTAAGTGTTTGATACACCTGTGGCATTGGGTCTGATTGAAACACCTGAATTCAGTAATTAAGAGGTGTGTCCCAATACTTTTGTCCATACAGGCCACACCCACTCTTTAGGGTATTAATAGACACATTTCACTGGTGTAGGTTATCTTGATAAAAGTCCCACTCCATGGCTGAAATGACCTGTTACATGGGTTTATTTGGTGTATAGAGCTGTAAAATATGCATAGGTGAATTTGGATTTGGATTTGCAATGAAGTGATAGTTTCCCTTTAATAGTGCTAACTCCAACCAGGACATATACACCTGACAGTGGGCATGTAACATGCAACGTAACATGACAACCCAGTGCCCATATATCATGAACTTACAACCTGGTAGAATTGGTAAATATTACACAAAAATATGTATTTTCCATTAAATAACAATTTATTTGCATACAATATTTTTTCTTCAATTATTTCTCGCTTTAACCAGTTGCATAACTGGTTTTACTGGCTTTCCTGAAAAGATTTTCCGAGACCCACTAAGCAGTATTTCCTATAGACAAACACTGAGTATATATACTTCAGTGTATGAGTACTTGGAGTCATTTAATACAATTGTTAGAAATTAGTAATACATAGCAAGAATATATATATATATATATATATATATATATAATTATATGTATAGCTTCTATTCAATAAAATGACGCACTGCACAAAATATGACCAGTGTGATAGATCTGTCAGACTTATAAAGGTGTAGTTTGAAATGCTTTTCAGTGCTTTAAATCATATTAGTAAAATATGCTGCCAATCTCACAATAAGAAATAACTAGAAACATAACACTGTATAGCATGTATTACATGTATAGGAAAAATAAAAAACTGACTCTAAGCACACCTACAAATTCTCCATGGAGCAAGCTGCAAAGTGGCCACGGTGTGAAAGAAATGCTGCCATATGCTCCAAACAAACCCATAAGTTCTCAAAAAAGAGAAAAAGCGTAATACAAAACCACATTCCGCTGCCCATATCGTGGGGGATCTGGTTCACATGGCTGAAAGTATCACCTCCCCCGGGTTAGCCCCCCCATATTAAATTTTTTTTACAAAAGATCATGGCATTTGTTAGATCTTTGTTAGATCAGGTTTGATCAACTGTTTTTTTCGTTAGATCTACTCTAAAATAGGCAATATTAACAATCTTTTTCAGGGGGGGCTAACCCGTAGCCAGCCCCCCTCAACAAAAATTTCAACAAAATGTTACTGATTATGATAGCTCTACGTTAGATCAGGTTTGATCAGACAAATTTTTTGTTAGATCTAGTCTAATTACTGAGATATTGCATATTTAATGAGGGGGGGCTGGCCCCCCTCAACTGAAATTTGGATTTTATTTAATGGATCTTGGTAGATATTCATTAGATCAGGTTAGATCAACTGTTTTTTTCGTTAGATCTACCACGCAGGAGGCGGTATTCACAATCCTATTTTGTGTGCGGGGGATGGGTACACATACGGTCTGGCCCCCCCTCAACTGAAATTTGATTTTTTTTAATGGATCTTGGTAGATATTCGTTAGATCAGGTTAGATCAACATTTTTTTTCGTTAGATCTACCACGCAGGAGGTGGTATTCACAATCCTATTTTGTGTGCGGGGGATGGGTATACATACGGTCTGGCCCCCCCTCAACTGAAATTTGGATTTTTTTTTAATGGATCTTGGTAGATATTCGTTAGATCAGGTTAGATCAACAGTTTGTTTCGTTAGATCTACCACGCAGGAGGCGGTATTCACAATCCTATTTTGTGTGCGGGGGATGGGTATACATACGGTCTGGCCCCCCTCAACTGAAATTTGGATTTTTTTTTATGGATTTTGGTAAATATTCGTTAGATCCGGTTAGATCAACTGTTTTTTTCGTTAGATCTATCTACTCACAATCTTCAGTTGAGGGGGGGCCAGCCCCTATGTGTACCCATCCCCCGCACACAAAATAGGATTGTGAATACCACCTCCTGCGTGGTAGATCTAACGAAAAAAACAGTTGATCTAACCTGATCTAACGAATATCTACCAAGATCCATTAAAAAAAATCCAAATTTCAGTTGAGGGGGGGCCAGACCGTATGTGTACCCATCCCCCGCACACAAAATAGGATTGTGAATACTGCCTCCTGCGCGGTAGATCTAACGAAAAAAACAGTTGATCTAACCTGATCTAACGAATATCTACCATGATCCATTAAAAAAATCCAAATTTCAGTTGAGGGGGGGCCAGACCGTATGTATACCCATCCCCCGCACACAAAATAGGATTGTGAATACTGCCTCCTGCGTGGTAGATCTAACGAAAAAAACAGTTGATCTAACCTGATCTAACGAATATCTACCAAGATCCATTAAAAAAAAATCCAAATTTCAGTTGAGGGGGGGCCAGCCCCTATGTGTACCCATCCCCCGCACACAAAATAGGATTGTGAATACCGCCTCCTGCGTGGTAGATCTAACGAAAAAAACTGTTGATCTAACCTGATCTAACGAATATCTACCAAGATCCATTAAAAAAAATCCAAATTTCAGTTGAGGGGGGGCCAGACCGTATGTGTACCCATCCCCCGCACACAAAATAGGATTGTGAATACTGCCTCCTGCGCGGTAGATCTAACGAAAAAAACAGTTGATCTAACCTGATCTAACGAATATCTACCATGATCCATTAAAAAAATCCAAATTTCAGTTGAGGGGGGGCCAGACCGTATGTATACCCATCCCCCGCACACAAAATAGGATTGTGAATACTGCCTCCTGCGTGGTAGATCTAACGAAAAAAACAGTTGATCTAACCTGATCTAACGAATATCTACCAAGATCCATTAAAAAAAATCCAAATTTCAGTTGAGGGGGGGCCAGACCGTATGTGTACCCATCCCCCGCACACAAAATAGGATTGTGAATACTGCCTCCTGCGTGGTAGATCTAACGAAAAAAACAGTTGATCTAACCTGATCTAACGAATATCTACCAAGATCCATTAAAAAAAATCCAAATTTCAGTTGAGGAGGGGCCAGACCGTATGTGTACCCATCCCCCGCACACAAAATAGGATTGTGAATACCGCCTCCTGCGTGGTAGATCTAACGAAAAAACAGTTGATCTAACCTGATCTAACGAATATCTACCAAGATCCATTAAAAAAAATCCAAATTTCAGTTGAGGGGGGGCCAGACCCTATGTGTACCCATCCCCCGCACACAAAATAGGATTGTGAATACCGCCTCCTGCGTGGTAGATCTAACGAAAAAACAGTTGATCTAACCTGATCTAACGAATATCTACCAAATCCACTAAAAAAAATCCAAATTTCAGTTGATGGGGGGCCAGACCGTATGTGTACCCATCCCCCGCACACAAAATAGGATTGTGAATACCACCTCCTGCGTGGTAGATCTAACGAAAAAAACAGTTGATCTAACCTGATCTAACGAATATCTACCAAGATCCATTAAAAAAAATCCAAATTTCAGTTGAGGAGGGGCCAGACCGTATGTGTACCCATCCCCCGCACACAAAATACGATTGTGAATACCGCCTCCTGCGTGGTAGATCTAACGAAAAAAACAGTTGATCTAACCTGATCTAACGAATATCTACCAAGATCCATTAAAAAAAATCAAAATTTCAGTTGAGGGGGGGCCAGACCGTATGTATACCCATCCCCCGCACACAAAATAGGATTGTGAATACCGCCTCCTGCGTGGTAGATCTAACGAAAAAAACAGTTGATCTAACCTGATCTAACGAATATCTACTAAGATCCATTAAAAAAAATCCAAATTTCAGTTGAGGGGGGGCAGCCCCTATGTGTACCCATCCCCCGTACACAAAATAGGATTGTGAATACCGCCTCCTGCGTGGTAGATCTAACGAAAAAAACTGTTGATCTAACCTGATCTAACGAATATCTACCAAGATCCATTAAAAAAATCCAAATTTCAGTTGAGGGGGGGCCAGACCGTATGTATACCCATCCCCCGCACACAAAATAGGATTGTGAATACCACCTCCTGCGTGGTAGATCTAACGAAAAAAACTGTTGATCTAACCTGATCTAATGAATATCTACCAAGATCCATTAAAAAAATCCAAATTTCAGTTGAGGGGGGGCCAGCCCCTATGTGTACCCATCCCCCGCACACAAAATAGGATTGTGAATACCGCCTCCTGCGTCGTAGATCTAACGAAAAAAAATGCTGATCTAACCTGATCTAACGAATATCTACCAAGATCCATAAAAAAAATCCAAATTTCAGTTGAATGGGGGCCAGACCCTATGTGTACCCATCCCCCGCACACAAAATAGGATTGTGAATACCGCCTCCTGCGTGGTAGATCTAACGAAAAAACAGTTGATCTAACCTGATCTAACGAATATCTACCAAGATCCATTAAAAAAATCCAAATTTCAGTTGAGGGGGGCCAGACCGTATGTATACCCATCCCCCGCACACAAAATAGGATTGTGAATACCGCCTCCTGCGTGGTAGATCTAACGAAAAAAACAGTTGATCTAACCTGATCTAACGAATATCTACCAAGATCCATTAAAAAAATCCAAATTTCTGTTGAGGGGGGCCAGACCGTATGTATACCCATCCCCCGCACACAAAATAGGATTGTGAATACCGCCTCCTGCTTGGTAGATCTAACGAAAAAAACAGTTGATCTAACCTGATCTAACGAATATCTACCAAGATCCATTAAAAAAAATCCAAATTTCAGTTGAGGGGGGGCCAGACCGTATGTGTACCCATCCCCCGCACACAAAATAGGATTGTGAATACCGCCTCCTGCGTGGTAGATCTAACGAAAAAAACAGTTGATCTAACCTGATCTAACGAATATCTACCAAGATCCATTAAAAAAATCCAAATTTCAGTTGAGGGGGGCCAGATCGTATGTATACCCATCCCCCGCACACAAAATAGGATTGTGAATACCGCCTCCTGCGTGGTAGATCTAACGAAAAAAACAGTTGATCTAACCTGATCTAACGAATATCTACCAAGATCCATTAAAAAAAATCCAAATTTCAGTTGAGGGGGGGCCAGACCGTATGTGTACCCATCCCCCGCACACAAAATAGGATTGTGAATACCGCCTCCTGCGTGGTAGATCTAACGAAAAAAACAGTTGATCTAACCTGATCTAACGAATATCTACCAAGATCCATTAAAAAAATCCAAATTTCAGTTGAGGGGGGCCAGCCCCCCCTCATTAAATATGCAATATCTCAGTAATTAGACTAGATCTAACAAAAAATTTGTCTGATCAAACCTGATCTAACGTAGAGCTATCATAATCAGTAACATTTTGTTGAAATTTTTGTTGAGGGGGGCTGGCTACGGGTTAGCCCCCCCTGAAAAAGATTGTTAATATTGCCTATTTTAGAGTAGATCTAACGAAAAAAACAGTTGATCAAACCTGATCTAACAAATGCCATGATCTTTTGTAAAAAAAATTTAATATGGGGGGGCTAACCCGGGGGAGGTGAAAGTATCTACTTTTTCAGTAAAGCCTACTTTGTAGACACTTTCAGCCAGTGTTTTTTTTTTTTCTTTATATTCATCTTACAGTAAATACTGGTGGAGTATTATCACACCATACATGTCTAGATATGCTTTTTTTTCTAAGCAGTATTTCCTGTTGCTGTTAGATGTAATTTGTACAGTATGAAGTTGTGCATAGGTTTAGTGCTTTTCATTGTTAGCAGATTTATAATCATTATGTTAAAAAAAACAACATCAAAAAAGTATAACACAGCACCATGGATAGAAGTTCTCAAATATTTGATATCTGGGACCTATTTGGAAAACGTTTTAATTTGCCAGGTGTGAACAACCAGTCTTCATCTTCTGGAGTCTGGCTTAACAGGCCACACAAACCTTTTTCATGAATTAAAATATTAGCCATACTTAATATTTGGCTGTTGGAGGAGTTTTCCAAAATGCTTGTCTATTTTCAACTTTTTTTTTACAGTATATGATGTTGATGTCAGTCACACAATAAAAGGAAGCAAAAGTAGGGGAATATTGCTGTATGTACTCAGATATAAGCGACATGAAGCACAATTGTTCTAGTGAACCAAAGTGATAATAACACCCATGCACAAAACAAACAAGTGCAAATAGAGTGCAATTCTATTACATCACTTATCTTTTTATGCCTCGATATGGAAAGGAAATGGTGAAAATACTAGAGCAACACATGTCTCCATTAAGGGCCATTGTGAGCACCAGATCCCTCACTCTTCTTTCATGGGGCCCCACTCCCCAAAGGGATATGTGACTCCCTTCCTTCCCTCCCCAACCAAAAAGCCTACGTGAGGGGTAGATCTTCTTGGTCCCACTCTAAAATGGGAAGGGACCACTGAGCCCAGAAGGGCTACCATGCCTCCCTCATCAGAAAAACTGTATCTTTGAAGGACCCAATTCCACAAAAATACAATAAATAGTGCTCCATAGAGAATTCTGTGCACCTAAAAGGCGGGGGGAAGTGACACATTAAAATAGAAGAGCCGAAAAGCTTTGTCAACCAAAAAGTGTCATATGTTTAGAAAAACGGTGCCTCAGAGGGGATATGATAGCATTATATAAGTATATTCAGGGCCAATACAAACCAATGTCTGAAACCCTATTTATAAACAGGACTATGCATAGGACAATAAGGATGTGGAATGCCCTGCCTGCAGTCTGTACAGACATTTAAACAGCAACTGCATGAATACTTGCAAAAACATAATATTCAGGGATATAATTTTTAAATTATGGGGTAACAGCTTCTTGATCCAAGGAGAGATCTGACTGCCATTCTGGGGTCAAGAAGGAATTTTTCCCCCCTAGTTTGTTGCAAAATTGGAAAGAGCCACAAACTGGATTTTTTTGCCTTCTTTTGGATCAACGCATTTCTTTTTTCAGCCTATGTAACTATGTAACCCTCAAAATCAAACTTAATCTGACACTGCAGGACCATGGTCATGGAGGCTCCAGGCAAACTCGGCTCTTAAGGCTGGTGTCCTGTAAGGGCCACAGCAGACACCAGATCCCCCAGTCTTTGGGGGTTGTACTCCTCAAAGGAATAGGCAGTCCCTTCCTTTTCTTCTTGGGCTGAAATAACAGCGGTGGAGGGGCATATATTCTGCACCAAAAAAAAAAAACAATCTTCAGGGGACCTGGCTCCACCATGGCCTTTTCGGTGATTAAAACTTGTGAGGGTCCTTGTACATCACTGTGCTGTTTACTCTCTCCCCAGATGAAGTGGAAGACAGACTTGTTGACCCTTGTTGACAGTGGCCAGAAATACAAATATTTTTAAAATCACTACCTCCAAACCTCTTAGGTCAATAGTATTAAAAAATACATAATATGGGGTAATATGTAAAACATGCATGTGGCCCTAAGGAACTGAAAAAAATGGTGTACTATAATCAGGAGATGTTACTGAACATAAATTGTGTCATTGTGAACAAGATGTAGTTTTTTTTTATTTTAGTTTAGGGTTTTTTGTCTATCATCACTAATAATTATGTTTTATGTATTTCTATGATTTTAAAAGAAACATAAGGGAAAAATATTTTGGTCCTTTGGTTGTGAAAACCTGAAGGGGTTAAAACATTTGTGGTAAAAGCTGTAGAGAAAATGTTTATGTAAATAGTTTCTAGAGCTTGTTCAGTTTTCTGTAACAATGCATATTAGAGCACAGGAATCACTACAGGAACTTCACTTTCACACGAGTGTTCCAATGCATTCTACATTTAGGAATCATGCTATGGAACTTCAAGAGATGTATAGCAATAAATATACCAGTCACCAACAGCAGTTCTAATGCAGTTCTAAAAAGAAACAACATAGTATAAATGTACTTGAGCACTTAAACGTTGCCCTTTGTTTGTAACGCAATGACAGTAATCGGGTGTTCCATAGTTGGGATAAAGCCGAAAAGTGCCCAAGCTATCGTAAGTTGAAATTGCAACCCTAGCTTTTGAACAGCAAAATGATGTATCCCTACCCCAAAAATTGATAAAGGGGACAGGACCAGAGATAATGTAAAGGATCTGCACGACCAGAGATAATGTAAAAGATCTGCACTCCCAGATTGGCACTTCAGACAGTTAGAGTGACTCTTGTATCCAATATCAAATCGCAGTTTAGTCGGCATATAGGCTCTATGTAGGATTCTATGGAACATCCTGTAAGATCTTTATACTAAAACCTTACAACACAGATTAGTTGCCTTCACTATCTGCTCCGTCCAGAGGCCTAGGAGTTCAGTAGACCAGAGCACCAGACATTTGCTATGTGTTTCCAGATTTAATGTTGATCTGAACATTGAGTAATTATGGAGATATTACATGTGCGTGCCCCACTTATGATTGTGGCCTGATCAAGAGGATTGTTTAGGTCCTTCTTCTTTAATTGAAATATAACTTTCATTACAAAATTAGCTAATTTGATTTAATTTAGGTGTGGAACGACCACTCATGGAGCTGTGCAAGAGGGAGCCTTTTTAGTGAGGCAGGTTTCAAGAAATACTTGAGCAGGATTAAGTGCATGAAACACCTGCACTGCCTTTCCATGTTGGAATGCCGGGTTCCAAACAAGGGGTCTTCTCACCAATCTCCAGGCCCTACATGTAGTTGACTGTAAGAGGCTGGAAGTTATATGGAAGATGTAGGAGAGAGGCTAGATGTATAACCGGAGGTATTTGCTGTTCAAGTTCAGTCCATGTAAAGGTTGCCAGTCCACTGCCATTCTATAGTTAACTGCCAAATTCTACTCATATACATAAGGCAGATTCAGTTCTACCAGTGCTGATGCCTGTTGCAATTTAAATTACAAAATAAAGGGAAATGGGTTGCCCCAACCTAAGTAAGCCTGTGAATAGATGGCCAAGGATTCTGTCTTAATTTACAACAAATCATGAGGCCTTATGGAAGGAATGTAAAATAGACAAAATCACAGGCACAGACTGTTGGGTCTAGAGAGGGAAATCAATACGTTATCTGAAAAGCTGCTATTTTGATCTGGACGACCTGGACAACCTGTGTGTCACTGTACAATTCAAAAATATGAATCAAAGGTTCTACTGCTAAATCGAAGAGGATGGGGAGAGGGGCAAACCTGCCGCACCCCTCTCTCAAGACTAAATCAAACCCACTTAATGTAGAGAATCACACAGTAAGTTATTCCTACAACAACTTGTACTACTCAGCTCCATCCAGACCTGTGGACTTGCTGAGGTTATGGGACTTAATAGGATTCCTCTAATAAGGTTATGGAGCTGCTAAGTGTCTCAGGCTCCCAGACAGAGGCGGAGAGTTTAGGAATCTTTGCGTAGAACTCAAACCATCGCCTGAAAGACAGCTGGTTCAGTTTAAAAAAATGTGAAAATAATCTGCAAACTCTGCGGTGATGCCCTCCAGTTTGGCCACCTCTGTCCCCAAGGCAGGAAAGAGTTTAAGAACTGCCTGTCTTTTAGCTTTTGATCTTTTAATTAGGTTAGCCAAGAGCTTCCTTGTTCTGTTCCCTCACCAAACAAAAATATTTTTGACACAATCATATGAACAATGTGCCCTCTCTGAGACCCAAGAGCAGTAGAGAGACGTTGGTTCTTTATATATCTGTGCCATAATCTCTGCACCTTTGAAATGAAGCAGCAACTTCTTTTCAGTCTCCCTCCTGCGTCCCAACGCATAATCAATTATGTGACCCCTCATTACAAGCTTAGGAGCCTCCCATAACAGGTTGATATCATCTGAATGCTCAAAATTGTCATCCACATAGCTGTTCCACACCTTTTCCAGTTATCACCTTAACTCATCTGAATGATATAATGCAATTAGGAAGTGCCAATTAATGGAGGTATGCTTTGGCCTATTCAAACCAGATACAGTATCTCACAAAAGTGAGACACCCCTCACACTGCAGAAATTACACTCTGCTACAAAGTAGTCAGTGTACAGCCTGTATAACAGTGTAAATTTGCTGTCCCCTCAAATATAACTCAACACGCAGCCATAGAGGTGTGTAGGGGACTATTTACAATAAGGTTTGGAGAGGCTGCACTCGATATGATTGCATAAAATTGAGCCAGAAATGCATTGGGTGCATAGACAGTCACCAGAGTAAACCATTCACCTTCAATACTTGGTAACAGCACAACATATCACCCCTCTGGGTCACAGATGATTGCCTCCACAGACAGACCCCAACAAACTAAACTCCCCTTTCTCTAGTAAAGTACATAGCTGAGTAGCATTTTTTTACCCAGTGAGCTTTTAAGAAATTAGCATTTGGATCTGTCCAGTGCATCTCCTGGAGAAACACAATGTCTTGGCGTAATTTTTGAGGTGGATTAGCACCTTTTTTTGTTTAACTGGAGAGTTTAAACCCTCCACATTCCAAAACATAATTCAAAGGGTATGTTTTATATGGGATGTGTGCACTACAGGTGACACTGTAGCATTATGGTAAGGCATCTATCCAATCCCAGTCCCTGGAGTCAACCCCCCAGTCTTTTTTCCATAGTAGCATCTCAAGGCGGTCCCAGCATACAAGATATAAAAACATGATGCACCTAAGCCATTTGACCAAGCCATTGTGCGTTGTGTTTGATTTCCCTCCTACCTTTTTTAAACTTTCCCGCGTCCTCAACGTCAGTGCCCTTATAACTGCACCAAAAACAATAACCAAAATAAAAACAGAAACAATATGTCAGCAAATATTGACAATGAATATGAATTAGCTTCATTCTCATATCATTACCAGTGGCTATGATCATTCTTCCCGAGGCTTAGGAGAGACAGGAAGGACAAGAGGAGAGAGGAAGAGGAAGGAGAAGAGAGGGGAGGAGTAGTAGGTCCCGAAGCCCTGTGCAATGCTGGAGATCTTGGCTGACCTTCTGTCTGTGATGGCAATGGCAACTCTATGGCCAGCTGGAACACCGCAAGGATTTTAAATATAAATTGATACATACTACTTCTAGGTGAGATCTGAACAGAGATCTGTAAAGCTCCATAACTACCTCTCTCCTTCTGTTACGAATGCCATTAACTATACAATCCACCACCATGCTTGTTTTTTTTCAAATCCTTAGTGCATTCCCTTATTGCATTCCTCTCAAATAATTACTTCCAAATCCATCTCTCCTGTTTTCGCTGATAGAACAGTGCCTCCAATATATCACAAGAGCATTATTAAATATTTATCAACATTAAACTGCATCAGCCCCATTGGTCACTATCTAGTGGAACAGCCACACCTAACAAAGGAGAGCCATGAAGATTCAAATAGAACGCTGAAGGTGTTTTTGCATTGTTTTATAGCAATGAATAAACACACAGCACCTGCAAAGATCACTTTGTTATTAATGGTCAATGGTACCTTGTTGCTGAGACCTATAAAAGCTTACTTACATTAATACAGTTTGTGCCAAAGGCTTCTTCTAACTCCTTACTATCTATTATATCTCAGTATCTTTAGACTATGGTCATTACACTAGCGTCATTAGATGATAATGCCACCAGGGGAGTGTTTGAAAACCAGATGTATGACCATATAAAGCCTATACAATTAAGTTACGTTTGCTAGTGCAAACAGATGTGAGTTGCCAAGCAAACAAATGTTTGTTGAAGATGTGTCTGGAAAGTCACTGATCAGAAAATGATTCAGTATGTAAATCTAAGTTGGCAGAAAAATGACATTAGCACTTCCTAGGCATATTATTAGTATTTGCGTTACTGAAGGGACCTCTCCCTCGCTCAATCTATTTTTGTCTTAATTCATTATCACATAGAAAGATGTAGGGGGAGCAAGATATTCCTTCATTGGACCACCAGATACAGTGGTCAAGAGCCACAATGAGGCCTCAAGAACTCTTAAGATTGGTAAATGACCCCAAGAGACAGGGCCGGCCCGACAATGGAGCCGAGTGGGGCAACAGCTCCAGGGCCGCCCCAAGCCCTTTTTTTTTTTTTTTTTTTTTAAAGCGGAAGAGAGAGAGGGGCGCCGAGTGGTGCTGAGCGCCGGAAGATGACGTCATTTCCGACGCTCAGCATTACAAGCCGGCACCGAGACCGAGCAGGGAGACTCGCCGCAGGACTGCTAAAAGGTAAGTACAGGAGGGGTAGATAATAGGGATGGAGGGAGAAGAAGGGTAGATAATGGGGGGGCGGCATTTTAAACTTCGCTCCAGCCGGCCCTGCCAAGAGACAACATAATTTGGAAACACACTGGTATGATACATAATTAATAAATACATTGCCAAGCCAGCTTACATACCGTTCTGTAAAGACTACAGTAATCAGTGGCGTAGCTGTAGGGGTTGAAGCGGTCACAGCTGCAATGGGGTCCTTGCCTCTAGGGTGCCCAGGCCACCCCTGCGATCCCTTTTTCCTGTCTCCTCGTACCGGTTCAAAATTGTGTAGAAAGGGCCCTTCCGACCTGGACCACAGTGGTGAAACCATGAGAAAGTTACTGAAGAGGTAAGAAGGGCATGTATGTTTGTGTGTATATATATATATATATATGTATATGTGAGCATGGATGTCTTTGTGTGTGGCTGGATGTGTGTTTGAGCATGGCTGTGTAATTGTGTGTGTGTAAGCATGGATGTGTAATTGTGTGTGTGAACATGGATGTGTGAGCATTAGAATGAATGTGTACATGTGTATTGGTGAATATGTGTGTCATGAGTGTATGTTGGAAAGGGGAGCAAGGGGCAAATAAGTTGTTTGGAAGCAATGATGCCACATACAAGCTGCTTGAGGGCAATGATGGCACATACCAGCTATTTGGGGCAAAGATAGCACAGACAGGCTGTTTGGGGGTTAGGATCCCACTGATAAGATGGCAGTCACAAGTTGCTTAGGGAAAAGGTGGCACTATGGCAGATCAGTGTATGTTGCTTGGTAATAAAGGTTAACATTTATGAAGATCTGGTTTCATCTCCTTTTGTTCCAAAAAACATCCTGTATCTGGGGACCTGGAGGCTGCAGTGTTGTGATGTGATATTTTGGGTGACTTTCCCTGTACAATTACCACACTAAACAGATTGTAGCAATGCTATGAAATTTGCCAATTTATCACTTTTTTATCCAGAGTAAAAAAGGGACACTCTGTACATAACAAAGCATTGGGACTTTTACACTACCTGCAATTTTTTAACACTTGGTCTCTTTGGAGCATGTCTTGACACAAATCCAAGAATTTGCTGGACAACAAGGTTTGTGTTTATACTAACTTAATTTGTGTATTTTTGTTAATACGCAGTATGGGTGCATCTCATACCTAGAAAATTTGTGTATAAAGACAACACCTACTGGGGAACAGATGTTTCCTGCAAGAAATAAGATTGCATAGTGTAGAAAAACAATGTGTAAGCAAAAACATAATAAAAATAACAGTCAATTCTTAATAGACGTGTAAGTTGTGGTAAATGATGTATAGCAATAATATATACCGTATTTGCTCGATTATAAGACGAGGTTTTTTTCAGAGCAAATGCTCTGAAAAATACCCCTCGTCTTATAATCGGGGTCGTCTTCTAATCAGACCTCAAATAGAGGTCTGATTAGGAGACTAAGATCCAGATCCCCCGCACCGCTGCAGGGGACCTGGATCCTCCTGTCGTCGCCCCCCCCCCCAATTTAACGCCCCCCCCCCCACACACACACACTTACCGGTGCTTCCGGAGGTGAAGTTGGCAGCGGGGTTTGTATGCGTCCGTCGCAAATACCTTCCCCGACTGTCAGAGATCAGGGTTCCCCGCACCGGTGCGGGGAACTCTGATCTCTGACAGCCGGGGAAGGTATTTGCGACGGACGCATACAAACCCCCGCTGCCAACTCCACCTCCTTCCGGCTGCCGCGGAATGAGACGTCAACCCGCTGCCCCGGCACTACAGCAGGAAATTGGAAGCACCGGTAAGTGTGTGTGTGTGTGTGTGTAGGGCATTTCTGGAATGCCTTATACCCCTATATGCCACTCTGGCACTTAGGGGGTTAAAAGGCATATTATGGGGCAGAGTGGCATATAGGGAGGTATAAGACATTTCAGGAGGCAGAGTGGCGTTAAGGGGGCATTTAATAGTGCACTCTCCCTCCTGAAATGCCTTATACCTCCCTATATACCACTCTGCCCCATAATATGCCTTTTAACCCCCTAAATGCCAGAGTGGCATATAGGGGTATAAGGCATTTCTGGAGGCAGAGTGCTCTATATAATGCCTTTTAACTCCCTTAATGCCACTCTGCCTCCTGGAATGCCTTATACCTCCCTATATGCCACTCTGCCCCATAATATGCATTTTAACCCCCTAAATGCCAGAATGGGATATAGGGGTATAAGGCATTTCTGGAGGCAGAGTGGCACATAGGGGGTCAAAAGGCATACCATGGGGCACAGTGGCATATAGAGGGTTAAAAGGCATATCATGGGCCACAGTGCCATATTGGTGTGGCAAGCCTGGGGGCAGATGTGCGTAACTGGGGGACAGGTTGGAAAATACAAGAAATAAAAACAAAAAAAAATATTTTTCTCAATCATAGCTTTTATTAAAAAAATAGTTTACATGAATTAACATTTACTGGTAAAACTTTTTTCCTTTAGGGTCGTCTTATATTCAGGCTTTTTCTTTTTTTCCTAAGTTAATATTCAGATTTTGGGGGGTCGTCTTATAATCAGGGTCGTCTTATAATCGAGCAAATACGGTAGTTTTGAGTTCCAGACATCACATATACAATGTGTATGATAGTTGAGTTTCGTCTTTAGAGTAACTTTTTTCCAGTTGCAAATGCATTGTGAAAATCAGTAGTACCCCTCGCTAGATTTGCACTGTTTCCATGCCCCCAGCTGTCGTGCATTCACTTGAACACATCTTCTGCACAGTAGTACCCATGCATGGAGACTCACAGCCAGCTGGCTCCAGCAATTGCTTGCGTGAGATTTCCAGAGGAGGTCTTGCGAGAAGCACCACACATGCTCAGAATGTGCTCCCGTTGATTATAATCGGAGAGCTTTCCTGCCATTGATTGGCTGCTGTAGTAGAGAATAGCATAGGAGAAGTGTTGTGTTGCATAGTATTTTGAAGGTAAGACTTTTATTTTTTCCCTTACTTAAAGTACCCTATGTGCCATGGGAGTGACAGTAATGGTAAGTTTGGGCATTTGCCTGGTTTGGCCTCTTTAATAATAATTAGATAATAATTATAATGTATAGTTGTTGGAAGATCCTTTAGGTCAACGTCATACAGTATATTTGGTAAAGATCTCTTCTTCATGCATATAATATTGGTAAGGTATGATATGCCTGAAGAAGAGACCTGAGTAGTTAGCCAACAAAGGCATCATCTTTACTAAATTCACTTTTACTTTCCACTCCTAACATGAGCCTCTGGGGGGGGCCTGAGTCCCTCACATCCCTACCTTGAATATCAACGCATTGTTTTCAAGATAGAGAATTGTAATACAAGTGCAAGATAATCTATACTTCTTTTAATATTGAAGGCACTGTTGGAAAAGGGAGTAGCTTGTTATTTACGTAGAGGGCATATTGGGGCTTAAAATAATGTCCTGATACAGAAATGGATTTTTGTTTAATAAAAAAAAAAAAAAGGTAAAAAGTAATATTTCATAAATGGATATTTCGGTTCTGTTTCATTTCTGGCTTGAAAAGTCGCGCAGAATACACGGAAAACAAAATGATTCCATTTTGGTTCAAAGTTTCAATGTTGATCTTATCACCATGGCAACCATTGACCTGGTTCTTCTGCTTAGACCATTCCTATGGTTGCTATGGTGATAGACCTGATAGAACATTCCATTGGTTCCAACGTTCCAAATGTAGCTGTTGCTCTCAGTACGTTGATATTGCCCTTGATCAAATTAAACTGACCCGTTATCTTAGAACATTAACTGATAATTGCTAAATATCATACGTTATTTGTGGGAAATAATAATATTTTTAAATAAACAGCATGAACTATACTAAATGTTAACAGAATTTTATTGACACGTTAAATTGGAAGTTCAGTTTACAGATAACATGAAAATCCTCTGGTGGAGGTCAGTGTAGGATGATGGTCTTGGACTCCATGGTGTAGCCAGCGAGACAAACAGGCAGATGATGCAATAATAGGCGTGGCTGAATCAAGTGGGTGGGGCCTAAATCATTTCAGTTCCAACCACAAATGAGACAAGTCGTTGGCAAAGCAGGCTCAGGAGGGCCAACCACACATCCATACATGCATGGTAGAGCAGCATGTCAGCGTAACTACCAACATGTCAAGATCATGTCACAGATGCAATCTCACTTCTCAAAGTCCCTCAAATAAATATAAAATATATTTTCTCCATTTGAGTTTTTCCTCATATTACTATGGCATTTAATTCCACCATCTAAGCGTGCCGACCCTGGCATATGTTGTGTACAGTCACCTACATAGACCTCATGTTCAATCTACATGTATGTACAAACACATGTATGGGATACATTTATAAAGGCCTTTTAAGAAAATTTTGTTTCTGTTCCTTTCTTTTTTTAACTTGATTTGTTAGATATTGGGACATACTGGGGAAAATGTTTTATGTAAATACAAAAAGGAGCACATGGGAGAAGACAATACCTGAGTCTAAGTAGCAATAGGTAATATCTATAATGCTGGAAGTGAAAAGTTATCCTAGGATGAGTGATGTTATTAAGGTGAGGGTATTAAACATGCATGGGATAGACATACGGCTCCTGAATCTAAGACAAGACCAACGACTGATTAAGGTTTGAGTCTTTACAGCAGGAGAAACGGGCGAGTAGACGGGGGCCGAATGGGGCCGATCTGTCGGCAGGTTCCATGATTCTATAATATTAGATTTATAAGAGCAAAATGCGCTATGCGTTGCTTTGAGACCCTTTGTATCATATTTGTTCAACATTGTGGCTTCACAGAGTCACCTGTTAACCGCTACAATGTAGCAAAATAATGAAAGCATAATTCTGTATATTATGCTGTATGATGTAGCAAAATGAAAGAAGAATGCATGCAATTTGTGACATGTATATGTTCTGTTACACACACACACACACACTTTTTACGTAAAAATTCTATAAGGGGAGGCCAAGGAACGGTTGGAGCCTCTCGAAAAAAACAAGACTCCCCCTGAAAATGTTTGAATGGCTGAAATAGTTTTTAATGGAGTCATCATGGCGTTAACTGCCACGCTTCATAATTTTAAATAGTCTTCAGTTAGCTAAAACATCAATTTCAATTTTAAGTAAGTCACTTAAAGCCCGGCTTAATCTTGCTGAAATGGATATTTGTTTAAAAAAAACCTCCAAAAGGTAAAAAGTAAGATTTCATAAATGGATATTTCGGTTCTGTTTCATTTCTAGCTTCCAAAGTCGCGCAGAATACACAGAAAACAAAATGATTCCTTTTTGGTGCAAAGTTTCAATGTTGATCTCATCACCGTGGCAACCATTGACTTGGTTCTTCTGCTTAGACCATTCCTATGGTTGCTATGGTGATAAAACTGATAGAACATTCCATTGGTTCCAACGTTCCAAACGTAGCAGTTGCTCTCAGTACGTTGATCAAATTAAACTGACCCGTTATGGTCTGTATCTTGAACATGGTGTGGTTTGTGCGTTCGATTGCGAACATAATCTCTAGGTAGAGGCAGGGGCGTACCTAGAGTATTTGGCACCCGGGGCGGATCCTGTAAGTGGCACCCCCCCCCAAATGTAAGGACATCTACAAAATTATGTTGGCAAGAATACTTATTGCACCAATTTGTAAACTGTATGTCAACTGTAAACAACAAGAAATCTGAAAAAATAAATTAATAACTTATAAGTAAAATAAACACATATAAATAACATTTACTGAACATATAATAGTGATTTCTTTAATAACCCTCCAAAAAAAACGGCGTCCACATTGCCCACATAGAACCTGACCAGCACCCAAATTACATACACATAGGACGTGCCATATTTGCCCCCAAACAGCCCAGCATGAGTCAGCATTGTTCCCAAACAGCCGAGTGTACGCCATCTTTGTCCCATAAATACGCTACCTGTGCCATCTTTGTCCCATAAACACGCTACCTGTGCCATCTTTGTCCCATAAACACCCTGCCTGTGCCATTTTTGTCCCATAAACACCCTGCTTATACCATCTTTGCCTTTTTGACAAATCAGCTATACACCTATGATTAACACAAACACTTTTACAGTCACTCACTAATTCACTTTCATTCACACAATCATTTATTCTTTCACACAAATTATTTACACATATTCATTGATGCATTCTCACAAATTCATTAATTCTCACACAATTCATCCACATATTAATCCATTCATTTTCTCTCTCTCATTCTGACTCTATTTCAATATTTTTGCTACCCTCCTTTCTCCCTATCTACCCATTTTCACCCCCTTCTGACTCCCTTCTCCCTATCTACCCCCTATCCCTCCGTCTCACTCCCTTCTCCCTATCTACCCCCTCCTAACTATCTACCCTCTGCCCCCTTTGAAGTTCACTTACCTTTCAGGAGTCCTGCGGTGGGGGTGCAAGGCCTCTGTCTCCCAGCTCTGCCACTGTATGGAACAGTATAGAGTGATGGGAGTTATGATGTACTTTAGAGCATAATTATAATGAAAAAGACATTGGAAATGGTACAGCATAACACCCATCACTCTCACGCACTTACCAATCCACACTTACCAATCCACAGATTCCACACATACCAATCCACACATATACCAATCCACAGATTCCACACATACCAATACCATACCAAAATTAATCTGATGTCACTTTGCTTCATTGTATTTGGATCATACTAATGGCAGTGAATTCACCTTCATATGCTATATTATGCTATATTATGATTGTAGGTTAATAAAGAACATATCACATATTACTGAAAAGTCAGAATATAAATTATACTTTTTTATTTTGCTATTATTTTTTTAAATCAATAATACACAGGTCACGCTTACCCTGGTCTTACACTGTTGCGGTACAATATGGGCAAATTGTCCCATGGAAAGCCTCGTGTTTGTGTGGGGAATGTGGAAAGGGAGATGCTTTCAATTGACAATTTGATAATAAAAACTAAATTTGGGATACATACCAATCCACAGATTCCACACATACCAATCCACACACATACCAATCCACACATATACCAATCCACAGATTCCACACATACCAATCCACAGATTCCACACATACCAATCCAGATTCCACACATACCAATCCACACATTTACCAATCCACAGATCCCACACATACCAATCCACACATTCCACACATACCACACATACCAATCCACACATTCCACACATACCAATCCACACATACCAATCCACACATACCAATCCACACATTCCACACATACCAATCCACTCTCACTGTCACTCAGTCTTAATGAATGATTTCCTACCTTCTTCTCTAACTCTTTTCTTCTTACAGCAGTCTTGCTCTGCGCTCCTCTTCTTCTGTCTTCTTCCGGGTTAGAGGGCACTGTGGGCGCGGCTTCAGTGCCGCCGGGGTTTGTTGTCAGATCCCGGCGGCACTGAAGCCGCGCCCACAGTGCCCTCTGCACAGCAGCAGTTGCCGCGCAGATCGCAAGGGAGCAGAATCGGAGGTCTTTAACAGACCTCCGGCTCCCTTGAGTGATTTTAAGCCGGTTCAAGGGAACCGGCTTTAAATCACTCAAGGGAGCCAGAGGTCTGTTAAAGACCTCCGATACCGCTCTCTTGCGAGCCTGCTCCTCCAGCGGCGGACATTACTGTCCGTCTCTGGAGGGGTGCCGGGTGCCGGCAAGTTGGCACCCCCCTGATGAGCGGCACCCGGTGCGGACCGCCCCCCCCGCCCCCCGCTAGGTACGCTACTGGGTAGAGGTCGGCTTCATTTGCCTTTCGTCCTCCACTACGTTTTCCTAATCCAACAAGTAATAAAAGCATCATGAAGGTGCAGAGGCACCCCACGATTATCAGAAGAGTATCTAACATCTTCTCACTCGCCTGGCTGCATCAAGTGGGCGGGGTCTAAATCATTTCACTTCCAACCACAAATGAGACAAGTCCCTTAAAGCCTGGCTTAATCTTACAGAAATGGATTTTTGTTTAATAAAAAAAAAAAACAAAAGGTTAAAAGTAATATTTCATAAATGGATATTTCGGTTCTGTTTCATTTCTGGCTTGAAAAGTCGCGCAGAATACACGGAAAACAAAATGATTCCTTTTTGGTGCAAAGTTTCAATGTTGATCTTATCACCATGGCAACCATTGACCTGGTTCTTCTGCTTAGACCATTCCTATGGTTGCTATGGTGATAGACCTGATAGAACATTCCATTGGTTCCAACGTTCCAAATGTAGCTGTTGCTCTCAGTACGTTGATATTGCCCTTGATCAAATTAAACTGACCCGTTATCTTAGAACATTAACTGAGAATTGCTAAATATCATACGTTATTTGTGGGAAATAATAATATTTTTAAATAAACAGCATGAACTATACTAAATGTTAACAGAATTTTATTGACACGTTAAATTGGAAGTTCAGTTTACAGATAACATGAAAATCCTCTGGTGGAGGTCAGTGTAGGATGATGGTCTTGGACTCCATGGTGTAGCCAGCGAGACAAACAGGCAGATGATGCAATAATAGGCGTGGCTGAATCAAGTGGGCGGGGCCTAAATCATTTCAGTTCCAACCACAAATGAGACAAGTCGTGGGCAAAGCAGGCTCAGGAGGGCCAACCACCTATCCATACATGCGTGGTAGAGCAGCTTGTCAGCGTAACTACCAACATGTCAAGATCATGTCACAGGTGCAATCTCACCTCTCAAAGTCCCTCAAATAAATATAAAATATATTGTCTCCATTTGAGTTTTTCCTCATATTACTATGGCATTTAATTCCACCATCTAAGCGTGCCGACCCTGGCATATGTTGTGTACAGTCACCTACATAGACCTCATGTTCAATCTACATGTATGTACAAACACATGTATGGGATACATTTATAAAGGCCTTTTAAGAAAATTTTGTTTCTGTTCCTTTCTTTTTTTAACTTGATTTGTTAGATATTGGGACATACTGGGGAAAATGTTTTATGTAAATACAAAAAGGAGCACATGGGAGAAGACAATACCTGAGTCTAAGTAGCAATAGGTAATATCTATAATGCTGGAAGTGAAAAGTTATCCTAGGATGAGTGATGTTATTAAGGTGAGGGTATTAAACATGCATGGGATAGACATACGGCTCCTGAATCTAAGACGAGACCAACGACTGATTAAGGTTTGAGTCTTTACAGCAGAAGAAACGGGCGAGTAGACGGGGGCCGAATGGGGCCGATCTGTCGGCAGGTTCCATGATTCTATAATATTAGATTTAAAAGAGCAAAATGCGCTATGCGTTGCTTTGAGACCCTTTGTATCATATTTGTTCAACATTGTGGCTTCACAGAGTCACCTGTTAACCGCTACAATGTAGCAAAATAATGAAAGCATAATTCTGTATATTATGCTGTATGATGTAGCAAAAGGAAAAAAGAATGCATGCAATTTGTGACATGTATATGTTCTGTTACACACACACACACTTTTTACGTAAAAAGTCTATAAGGGGAGGCCAAGGAACGGTTGGAGCCTCTCGAAAAAAACAAGACTCCCCCTGAAAATGTTTGATTGGCTGAAATAATTTTTAATGGAGTCATCACGGCGTTAACTGCCACGCTTCATAATTTTAAATAGTCTTCAGTTAGCTAAAACATCAATTTCAATTTTAAGTAAGTCACTTAAAGCCCGGCTTAATCTTGCTGAAATGGATTTTTGTTTAAAAAAAACCTCCAAAAAGGTAAAAAGTAAGATTTCGTAAATGGATATTTCGGTTCTGTTTCATTTCTAGCTTCCAAAGTCGCACAGAATACACAGAAAACAAAATGATTCCTTTTTGGTGCAAAGTTTCAATGTTGATCTTATCACCGTGGCAACCATTGACTTGGTTCTTCTGCTTAGACCATTCCTATGGTTGCTATGGTGAAAAAACTGATAGAACATTCCATTGGTTCCAACGTTCCAAACGTAGCAGTTGCTCTCAGTACGTTGATCAAATTAAACTGACCCGTTATGGTCTGTATCTTGAACATGGTGTGGTTTGTGCGTTCGATTGCGAACATAATCTCTAGGTAGAGGTCGGCTTCATTTGCCTTTCGTCCTCCACTACGTTTTCCTAATCCAACAAGTAATAAAAGCATCATGAAGGTGCAGAGGCACTCCACGATTATCAGAAGAGTATCTAACATCTTCTCACTCGCCTGCTCTGCTGAGCAATGAGAAGTGTCTGAGTTTCACCTGCTTTATATAACCTCCTATGATGACATCACAGAGGGTGATGATGCAATAGTGGGCGTGGCTGCATCAAGTGGGCGGGGTCTAAATCATTTCACTTCCAACCACAAATGAGACAAGTCCCTTAAAGCCTGGCTTAATCTTACAGAAATGGATTTTTGTTTAATAAAAAAAAAAACAAAAGGTTAAAAGTAATATTTCATAAATGGATATTTCGGTTCTGTTTCATTTCTGGCTTGAAAAGTCGCGCAGAATACACGGAAAACAAAATGATTCCTTTTTGGTGCAAAGTTTCAATGTTGATCTTATCACCATGGCAACCATTGACCTGGTTCTTCTGCTTAGACCATTCCTATGGTTGCTATGGTGATAGACCTGATAGAACATTCCATTGGTTCCAACGTTCCAAATGTAGCTGTTGCTCTCAGTACGTTGATATTGCCCTTGATCAAATTAAACTGACCCGTTATCTTAGAACATTAACTGAGAATTGCTAAATATCACACGTTATTTGTGGGAAATAATATTTTTAAATAAACAGCATGAACTATACTAAATGTTAACAGAATTTTATTGACACGTTAAATTGGAAGTTCAGTTTACAGATAACATGAAAATCCTCTGGTGGAGGTCAGTGTAGGATGATGGTCTTGGACTCCATGGTGTAGCCAGCGAGACAAACAGGCAGATGATGCAATAATAGGCGTGGCTGAATCAAGTGGGCGGGGCCTAAATCATTTCAGTTCCAACCACAAATGAGACAAGTCGTTGGCAAAGCAGGCTCAGGAGGGCCAACCACATATCCATACATGCGTGGTAGAGCAGCTTGTCAGCGTAACTACCAACATGTCAAGATCATGTCACAGGTGCAATCTCACCTCTCAAAGTCCCTCAAATAAATATAAAATATATTTTCTCCATTTGAGTTTTTCCTCATATTACTATGGCATTTAATTCCACCATCTAAGCGTGCCGACCCTGGCATATGTTGTGTACAGTCACCTACATAGACCTCATGTTCAATCTACATGTATGTACAAACACATGTATGGGATACATTTATAAAGGCCTTTTAAGAAAATTTTGTTTCTGTTCCTTTCTTTTTTTAACTTGATTTGTTAGATATTGGGACATACTGGGGAAAATGTTTTATGTAAATACAAAAAGGAGCACATGGGAGAAGACAATACCTGAGTCTAAGTAGCAATAGGTAATATCTATAATGCTGGAAGTGAAAAGTTATCCTAGGATGAATGATGTTATTAAGGTGAGGGTATTAAACATGCATGGGATAGACATACGGCTCCTGAATCTAAGACGAGACCAACGACTGATTAAGGTTTGAGTCTTTACAGCAGAAGAAACGGGCGAGTAGACGGGGGCCGAATGGGGCCGATCTGTCGGCAGGTTCCATGATTCTATAATATTAGATTTAAAAGAGCAAAATGCGCTATGCGTTGCTTTGAGACCCTTTGTATCATATTTGTTCAACATTGTGGCTTCACAGAGTCACCTGTTAACCGCTACAATGTAGCAAAATAATGAAAGCATAATTCTGTATATTATGCTGTATGATGTAGCAAAAGGAAAAAAGAATGCATGCAATTTGTGACATGTATATGTTCTGTTACACACACACACACACTTTTTACGTAAAAAGTCTATAAGGGGAGGCCAAGGAACGGTTGGAGCCTCTCGAAAAAAACAAGACTCCCCCTGAAAATGTTTGATTGGCTGAAATAATTTTTAATGGAGTCATCACGGCGTTAACTGCCACGCTTCATAATTTTAAATAGTCTTCAGTTAGCTAAAACATCAATTTCAATTTTAAGTAAGTCACTTAAAGCCCGGCTTAATCTTGCTGAAATGGATTTTTGTTTAAAAAAAACCTCCAAAAAGGTAAAAAGTAAGATTTCGTAAATGGATATTTCGGTTCTGTTTCATTTCTAGCTTCCAAAGTCGCGCAGAATACACAGAAAACAAAATGATTCCTTTTTGGTGCAAAGTTTCAATGTTGATCTTATCACCGTGGCAACCATTGACTTGGTTCTTCTGCTTAGACCATTCCTATGGTTGCTATGGTGATAAAACTGATAGAACATTCCATTGGTTCCAACGTTCCAAACGTAGCAGTTGCTCTCAGTACGTTGATCAAATTAAACTGACCCGTTATGGTCTGTATCTTGAACATGGTGTGGTTTGTGCGTTCGATTGCGAACATAATCTCTAGGTAGAGGTCGGCTTCATTTGCCTTTCGTCCTCCACTACGTTTTCCTAATCCAACAAGTAATAAAAGCATCATGAAGGTGCAGAGGCACCCCACGATTATCAGAAGAGTATCTAACATCTTCTCACTCGCCTGCTCTGCTGAGCAATGAGAAGTGTCTGAGTTTCACCTGCTTTATATAACCTCCTATGATGACATCACAGAGGGTGATGATGCAATAGTGGGCGTGGCTGCATCAAGTGGGCGGGGTCTAAATCATTTCACTTCCAACCACAAATGAGACAAGTCCCTTAAAGCCTGGCTTAATCTTACAGAAATGGATTTTTGTTTAATAAAAAAAAAAAACCAAAAGGTTAAAAGTAATATTTCATAAATGGATATTTCGGTTCTGTTTCATTTCTGGCTTGAAAAGTCGCGCAGAATACACGGAAAACAAAATGATTCCTTTTTGGTGCAAAGTTTCAATGTTGATCTTATCACCATGGCAACCATTGACCTGGTTCTTCTGCTTAGACCATTCCTATGGTTGCTATGGTGATAGACCTGATAGAACATTCCATTGGTTCCAACGTTCCAAATGTAGCTGTTGCTCTCAGTACGTTGATATTGCCCTTGATCAAATTAAACTGACCCGTTATCTTAGAACATTAACTGAGAATTGCTAAATATCATACGTTATTTGTGGGAAATAATAATATTTTTAAATAAACAGCATGAACTATACTAAATGTTAACAGAATTTTATTGACACGTTAAATTGGAAGTTCAGTTTACAGATAACATGAAAATCCTCTGGTGGAGGTCAGTGTAGGATGATGGTCTTGGACTCCATGGTGTAGCCAGCGAGACAAACAGGCAGATGATGCAATAATAGGCGTGGCTGAATCAAGTGGGCGGGGCCTAAATCATTTCAGTTCCAACCACAAATGAGACAAGTCGTTGGCAAAGCAGGCTCAGGAGGGCCAACCACATATCCATACATGCGTGGTAGAGCAGCTTGTCAGCGTAACTACCAACATGTCAAGATCATGTCACAGGTGCAATCTCACCTCTCAAAGTCCCTCAAATAAATATAAAATATATTTTCTCCATTTGAGTTTTTCCTCATATTACTATGGCATTTAATTCCACCATCTAAGCGTGCCGACCCTGGCATATGTTGTGTACAGTCACCTACATAGACCTCATGTTCAATCTACATGTATGTACAAACACATGTATGGGATACATTTATAAAGGCCTTTTAAGAAAATTTTGTTTCTGTTCCTTTCTTTTTTTAACTTGATTTGTTAGATATTGGGACATACTGGGGAAAATGTTTTATGTAAATACAAAAAGGAGCACATGGGAGAAGACAATACCTGAGTCTAAGTAGCAATAGGTAATATCTATAATGCTGGAAGTGAAAAGTTATCCTAGGATGAGTGATGTTATTAAGGTGAGGGTATTAAACATGCATGGGATAGACATACGGCTCCTGAATCTAAGACGAGACCAACGACTGATTAAGGTTTGAGTCTTTACAGCAGAAGAAACGGGCGAGTAGACGGGGGCCGAATGGGGCCGATCTGTCGGCAGGTTCCATGATTCTATAATATTAGATTTAAAAGAGCAAAATGCGCTATGCGTTGCTTTGAGACCCTTTGTATCATATTTGTTCAACATTGTGGCTTCACAGAGTCACCTGTTAACCGCTACAATGTAGCAAAATAATGAAAGCATAATTCTGTATATTATGCTGTATGATGTAGCAAAAGGAAAAAAGAATGCATGCAATTTGTGACATGTATATGTTCTGTTACACACACACACACACTTTTTACGTAAAAAGTCTATAAGGGGAGGCCAAGGAACGGTTGGAGCCTCTCGAAAAAAACAAGACTCCCCCTGAAAATGTTTGATTGGCTGAAATAATTTTTAATGGAGTCATCACGGCGTTAACTGCCACGCTTCATAATTTTAAATAGTCTTCAGTTAGCTAAAACATCAATTTCAATTTTAAGTAAGTCACTTAAAGCCCGGCTTAATCTTGCTGAAATGGATTTTTGTTTAAAAAAAACCTCCAAAAAGGTAAAAAGTAAGATTTCGTAAATGGATATTTCGGTTCTGTTTCATTTCTAGCTTCCAAAGTCGCGCAGAATACACAGAAAACAAAATGATTCCTTTTTGGTGCAAAGTTTCAATGTTGATCTTATCACCGTGGCAACCATTGACTTGGTTCTTCTGCTTAGACCATTCCTATGGTTGCTATGGTGATAAAACTGATAGAACATTCCATTGGTTCCAACGTTCCAAACGTAGCAGTTGCTCTCAGTATGTTGATCAAATTAAACTGACCCGTTATGGTCTGTATCTTGAACATGGTGTGGTTTGTGCGTTCGATTGCGAACATAATCTCTAGGTAGAGGTCGGCTTCATTTGCCTTTCGTCCTCCACTACGTTTTCCTAATCCAACAAGTAATAAAAGCATCATGAAGGTGCAGAGGCACCCCACGATTATCAGAAGAGTATCTAACATCTTCTCACTCGCCTGCTCTGCTGAGCAATGAGAAGTGTCTGAGTTTCACCTGCTTTATATAACCTCCTATGATGACATCACAGAGGGTGATGATGCAATAGTGGGCGTGGCTGCATCAAGTGGGCGGGGTCTAAATCATTTCACTTCCAACCACAAATGAGACAAGTCCCTTAAAGCCTGGCTTAATCTTACAGAAATGGATTTTTGTTTAATAAAAAAAAAAAAAAAGGTTAAAAGTAATATTTCATAAATGGATATTTCGGTTCTGTTTCATTTCTGGCTTGAAAAGTCGCGCAGAATACACGGAAAACAAAATGATTCCTTTTTGGTGCAAAGTTTCAATGTTGATCTTATCACCATGGCAACCATTGACCTGGTTCTTCTGCTTAGACAATTCCTATGGTTGCTATGGTGATAGACCTGATAGAACATTCCATTGGTTCCAACGTTCCAAATGTAGCTGTTGCTCTCAGTACGTTGATATTGCCCTTGATCAAATTAAACTGACCCGTTATCTTAGAACATTAACTGAGAATTGCTAAATATCACACGTTATTTGTGGGAAATAATATTTTTAAATAAACAGCATGAACTATACTAAATGTTAACAGAATTTTATTGACACGTTAAATTGGAAGTTCAGTTTACAGATAACATGAAAATCCTCTGGTGGAGGTCAGTGTAGGATGATGGTCTTGGACTCCATGGTGTAGCCAGCGAGACAAACAGGCAGATGATGCAATAATAGGCGTGGCTGAATCAAGTGGGCGGGGCCTAAATCATTTCAGTTCCAACCACAAATGAGACAAGTCGTTGGCAAAGCAGGCTCAGGAGGGCCAACCACATATCCATACATGCGTGGTAGAGCAGCTTGTCAGCGTAACTACCAACATGTCAAGATCATGTCACAGGTGCAATCTCACCTCTCAAAGTCCCTCAAATAAATATAAAATATATTTTCTCCATTTGAGTTTTTCCTCATATTACTATGGCATTTAATTCCACCATCTAAGCGTGCCGACCCTGGCATATGTTGTGTACAGTCACCTACATAGACCTCATGTTCAATCTACATGTATGTACAAACACATGTATGGGATACATTTATAAAGGCCTTTTAAGAACATTTTGTTTCTGTTCCTTTCTTTTTTTAACTTGATTTGTTAGATATTGGGACATACTGGGGAAAATGTTTTATGTAAATACAAAAAGGAGCACATGGGAGAAGACAATACCTGAGTCTAAGTAGCAATAGGTAATATCTATAATGCTGGAAGTGAAAAGTTATCCTAGGATGAGTGATGTTATTAAGGCGAGGGTATTAAACATGCATGGGATAGACATACGGCTCCTGAATCTAAGACGAGACCAACGACTGATTAAGGTTTGAGTCTTTACAGCAGAAGAAACGGGCGAGTAGACGGGGGCCGAATGGGGCCGATCTGTCGGCAGGTTCCATGATTCTATAATATTAGATTTAAAAGAGCAAAATGCGCTATGCGTTGCTTTGAGACCCTTTGTATCATATTTGTTCAACATTGTGGCTTCACAGAGTCACCTGTTAACCGCTACAATGTAGCAAAATAATGAAAGCATAATTCTGTATATTATGCTGTATGATGTAGCAAAAGGAAAAAAGAATGCATGCAATTTGTGACATGTATATGTTCTGTTACACACACACACACACTTTTTACGTAAAAAGTCTATAAGGGGAGGCCAAGGAACGGTTGGAGCCTCTCGAAAAAAACAAGACTCCCCCTGAAAATGTTTGATTGGCTGAAATAATTTTTAATGGAGTCATCACGGCGTTAACTGCCACGCTTCATAATTTTAAATAGTCTTCAGTTAGCTAAAACATCAATTTCAATTTTAAGTAAGTCACTTAAAGCCCGGCTTAATCTTGCTGAAATGGATTTTTGTTTAAAAAAAACCTCCAAAAAGGTAAAAAGTAAGATTTCGTAAATGGATATTTCGGTTCTGTTTCATTTCTAGCTTCCAAAGTCGCGCAGAATACACAGAAAACAAAATGATTCCTTTTTGGTGCAAAGTTTCAATGTTGATCTTATCACCGTGGCAACCATTGACTTGGTTCTTCTGCTTAGACCATTCCTATGGTTGCTATGGTGATAAAACTGATAGAACATTCCATTGGTTCCAACGTTCCAAACGTAGCAGTTGCTCTCAGTATGTTGATCAAATTAAACTGACCCGTTATGGTCTGTATCTTGAACATGGTGTGGTTTGTGCGTTCGATTGCGAACATAATCTCTAGGTAGAGGTCGGCTTCATTTGCCTTTCGTCCTCCACTACGTTTTCCTAATCCAACAAGTAATAAAAGCATCATGAAGGTGCAGAGGCACCCCACGATTATCAGAAGAGTATCTAACATCTTCTCACTCGCCTGCTCTGCTGAGCAATGAGAAGTGTCTGAGTTTCACCTGCTTTATATAACCTCCTATGATGACATCACAGAGGGTGATGATGCAATAGTGGGCGTGGCTGCATCAAGTGGGCGGGGTCTAAATCATTTCACTTCCAACCACAAATGAGACAAGTCCCTTAAAGCCTGGCTTAATCTTACAGAAATGGATTTTTGTTTAATAAAAAAAAAAAAAAAGGTTAAAAGTAATATTTCATAAATGGATATTTCGGTTCTGTTTCATTTCTGGCTTGAAAAGTCGCGCAGAATACACGGAAAACAAAATTATTCCTTTTTGGTGCAAAGTTTCAATGTTGATCTTATCACCATGGCAACCATTGACCTGGTTCTTCTGCTTAGACAATTCCTATGGTTGCTATGGTGATAGACCTGATAGAACATTCCATTGGTTCCAACGTTCCAAATGTAGCTGTTGCTCTCAGTACGTTGATATTGCCCTTGATCAAATTAAACTGACCCGTTATCTTAGAACATTAACTGAGAATTGCTAAATATCACACGTTATTTGTGGGAAATAATATTTTTAAATAAACAGCATGAACTATACTAAATGTTAACAGAATTTTATTGACACGTTAAATTGGAAGTTCAGTTTACAGATAACATGAAAATCCTCTGGTGGAGGTCAGTTTAGGATGATGGTCTTGGACTCCATGGTGTAGCCAGCGAGACAAACAGGCAGATGATGCAATAATAGGCGTGGCTGAATCAAGTGGGCGGGGCCTAAATCATTTCAGTTCCAACCACAAATGAGACAAGTCGTTGGCAAAGCAGGCTCAGGAGGGCCAACCACATATCCATACATGCGTGGTAGAGCAGCTTGTCAGCGTAACTACCAACATGTCAAGATCATGTCACAGGTGCAATCTCACCTCTCAAAGTCCCTCAAATAAATATAAAATATATTTTCTCCATTTGAGTTTTTCCTCATATTACTATGGCATTTAATTCCACCATCTAAGCGTGCCGACCCTGGCATATGTTGTGTACAGTCACCTACATAGACCTCATGTTCAATCTACATGTATGTACAAACACATGTATGGGAAACATTTATAAAGGCCTTTTAAGAACATTTTGTTTCTGTTCCTTTCTTTTTTTAACTTGATTTGTTAGATATTGGGACATACTGGGGAAAATGTTTTATGTAAATACAAAAAGGAGCACATGGGAGAAGACAATACCTGAGTCTAAGTAGCAATAGGTAATATCTATAATGCTGGAAGTGAAAAGTTATCCTAGGATGAGTGATGTTATTAAGGCGAGGGTATTAAACATGCATGGGATAGACATACGGCTCCTGAATCTAAGACGAGACCAACGACTGATTAAGGTTTGAGTCTTTACAGCAGAAGAAACGGGCGAGTAGACGGGGGCCGAATGGGGCCGATCTGTCGGCAGGTTCCATGATTCTATAATATTAGATTTAAAAGAGCAAAATGCGCTATGCGTTGCTTTGAGACCCTTTGTATCATATTTGTTCAACATTGTGGCTTCACAGAGTCACCTGTTAACCGCTACAATGTAGCAAAATAATGAAAGCATAATTCTGTATATTATGCTGTATGATGTAGCAAAAGGAAAAAAGAATGCATGCAATTTGTGACATGTATATGTTCTGTTACACACACACACACACTTTTTACGTAAAAAGTCTATAAGGGGAGGCCAAGGAACGGTTGGAGCCTCTCGAAAAAAACAAGACTCCCCCTGAAAATGTTTGATTGGCTGAAATAATTTTTAATGGAGTCATCACGGCGTTAACTGCCACGCTTCATAATTTTAAATAGTCTTCAGTTAGCTAAAACATCAATTTCAATTTTAAGTAAGTCACTTAAAGCCCGGCTTAATCTTGCTGAAATGGATTTTTGTTTAAAAAAAACCTCCAAAAAGGTAAAAAGTAAGATTTCGTAAATGGATATTTCGGTTCTGTTTCATTTCTAGCTTCCAAAGTCGCGCAGAATACACAGAAAACAAAATGATTCCTTTTTGGTGCAAAGTTTCAATGTTGATCTTATCACCGTGGCAACCATTGACTTGGTTCTTCTGCTTAGACCATTCCTATGGTTGCTATGGTGATAAAACTGATAGAACATTCCATTGGTTCCAACGTTCCAAACGTAGCAGTTGCTCTCAGTACGTTGATCAAATTAAACTGACCCGTTATGGTCTGTATCTTGAACATGGTGTGGTTTGTGCGTTCGATTGCGAACATAATCTCTAGGTAGAGGTCGGCTTCATTTGCCTTTCGTCCTCCACTACGTTTTCCTAATCCAACAAGTAATAAAAGCATCATGAAGGTGCAGAGGCACCCCACGATTATCAGAAGAGTATCTAACATCTTCTCACTCGCCTGCTCTGCTGAGCAATGAGAAGTGTCTGAGTTTCACCTGCTTTATATAACCTCCTATGATGACATCACAGAGGCTGATGATGCAATAGTGGGCGTGGCTGCATCAAGTGGGCGGGGTCTAAATCATTTCACTTCCAACCACAAATGAGACAAGTCCCTTAAAGCCTGGCTTAATCTTACAGAAATGGATTTTTGTTTAATAAAAAAAAAAACAAAAGGTTAAAAGTAATATTTCATAAATGGATATTTCGGTTCTGTTTCATTTCTGGCTTGAAAAGTCGCGCAGAATACATGGAAAACAAAATGATTCCTTTTTGGTGCAAAGTTTCAATGTTGATCTTATCACCATGGCAACCATTGACTTGGTTCTTCTGCTTAGACCATTCCTATGGTTGCTATGGTGATAGACCTGATAGAACATTCCATTGGTTCCAACGTTCCAAATGTAGCTGTTGCTCTCAGTACGTTGATCTTGCCCTTGATCAAATTAAACTGACCCGTTATCTTAGAACATTAACTGAGAATTGATAAATATCATACGTTATTTGTGGGAAATAATAATATTTTTAAATAAACAGCATGAACTATACTAAATGTTAACAGAATTTTATTGACACGTTAAATTGGAAGTTCAGTTTACAGATAACATGAAAATCCTCTGGTGGAGGTCAGTGTAGGATGATGGTCTTGGACTCCATGGTGTAGCCAGCGAGACAAACAGGCAGATGATGCAATAATAGGCGTGGCTGAATCAAGTGGGCGGGGCCTAAATCATTTCAGTTCCAACCACAAATGAGACAAGTCGTTGGCAAAGCAGGCTCAGGAGGGCCAACCACATATCCATACATGCGTGGTAGAGCAGCTTGTCAGCGTAGCTACCAACATGTCAAGATCATGTCACAGGTGCAATCTCACCTCTCAAAGTCCCACAAATAAATATAAAATATATTGTCTCCATTTGAGTTTTTCCTCATATTACTATGGCATTTAATTCCACCATCTAAGCGTGCCGACCCTGGCATATGTTGTGTACAGTCACCTACATAGACCTCATGTTCAATCTACATGTATGTACAAACACATGTATGGGATACATTTATAAAGGCCTTTTAAGAAAATTTTGTTTCTGTTCCTTTCTTTTTTAACTTGATTTGTTAGATATTGGGACATACTGGGGAAAATGTTTTATGTAAATACAAAAAGGAGCACATGGGAGAAGACAATACCTGAGTCTAAGTAGCAATAGGTAATATCTATAATGCTGGAAGTGAAAAGTTATCCTAGGATGAGTGATGTTATTAAGGTGAGTTTATTAAACATGCATGGGATAGACATACGGCTCCTGAATCTAAGACGAGACCAACGGCTGATTAAGGTTTGAGTCTTTACAGCAGAAGAAACGGGCGAGTAGACGGGGGCCGAATGGGGCCGATCTGTCGGCAGGTTCCATGATTCTATAATATTAGATTTAAAAGCGCAAAATGCGCTATGCGTTGCTTTGAGACCCTTTGTATCATATTTGTTCAACATTGTGGCTTCACAGAGTCACCTGTTAACCGCTACAATATAGCAAAATAATGAAAGCATAATTCTGTATATTATGCTGTATGATGTAGCAAAAGGAAAAAAGAATGCATGCAATTTGTGACATGTATATGTTCTGTTACACACACACACACACTTTTTACGTAAAAAGTCTATAAGGGGAGGCCAAGGAACGGTTGGAGCCTCTCGAAAAAAACAAGACTCCCCCTGAAAATGTTTGATTGGCTGAAATAGTTTTTAATGGAGTCATCACGGCGTTAACTGCCACGCTTCATAATTTTAAATAGTCTTCAGTTAGCTAAAACATCAATTTCAATTTTAAGTAAGTCACTTAAAGCCCGGCTTAATCTTGCTGAAATGGATTTTTGTTTAAAAATACCTCCAAAAGGTAAAAAGTAAGATTTCGTAAATGGATATTTCGGTTCTGTTTTATTTCTAGCTTCCAAAGTCGCGCAGAATACACAGAAAACAAAATGATTCCTTTTTGGTGCAAAGTTTCAATGTTGATCTTATCACCGTGGCAACCATTGACTTGGTTCTTCTGCTTAGACCATTCCTATGGTTGCTATGGTGATAAAACTGATAGAACATTCCATTGGTTCCAACGTTCCAAACGTAGCAGTTGCTCTCAGTACGTTGATCAAATTAAACTGACCCGTTATGGTCTGTATCTTGAACATGGTGTGGTTTGTGCGTTTGATTGCGAACATAATCTCTAGGTAGAGGTCGGCTTCATTTGCCTTTCGTCCTCCACTACGTTTTCCTAATCCAACAAGTAATAAAAGCATCATGAAGGTGCAGAGGCACCCCACGATTATCAGAAGAGTATCTAACATCTTCTCACTCGCCTGCTCTGCTGAGCAATGAGAAGTGTCTGAGTTTCACCTGCTTTATATAACCTCCTATGATGACATCACAGAGGCTGATGATGCAATAGTGGGCGTGGCTGCATCAAGTGGGCGGGGTCTAAATCATTTCACTTCCAACCACAAATGAGACAAGTCCCTTAAAGCCTGGCTTAATCTTACAGAAATGGATTTTTGTTTAATAAAAAAAAAACAAAAGGTTAAAAGTAATATTTCATAAATGGATATTTCGGTTCTGTTTCATTTCTGGCTTGAAAAGTCGCGCAGAATACACGGAAAACAAAATGATTCCTTTTTGGTGCAAAGTTTCAATGTTGATCTTATCACCATGGCAACCATTGACCTGGTTCTTCTGCTTAGACCATTCCTATGGTTGCTATGGTGATAGACCTGATAGAACATTCCATTGGTTCCAACGTTCCAAATGTAGCTGTTGCTCTCAGTACGTTGATATTGCCCTTGATCAAATTAAACTGACCCGTTATCTTAGAACATTAACTGAGAATTGCTAAATATCATACGTTATTTGTGGGAAATAATAATATTTTTAAATAAACAGCATGAACTATACTAAATGTTAACAGAATTTTATTGACACGTTAAATTGGAAGTTCAGTTTACAGATAACATGAAAATCCTCTGGTGGAGGTCAGTGTAGGATGATGGTCTTGGACTCCATGGTGTAGCCAGCGAGACAAACAGGCAGATGATGCAATAATAGGCGTGGCTGAATCAAGTGGGCGGGGCCTAAATCATTTCAGTTCCAACCACAAATGAGACAAGTCGTTGGCAAAGCAGGCTCAGGAGGGCCAACCACATATCCATACATGCGTGGTAGAGCAGCTTGTCAGCGTAACTACCAACATGTCAAGATCATGTCACAGGTGCAATCTCACCTCTCAAAGTCCCTCAAATAAATATAAAATATATTTTCTCCATTTGAGTTTTTCCTCATATTACTATGGCATTTAATTCCACCATCTAAGCGTGCCGACCCTGGCATATGTTGTGTACAGTCACCTACATAGACCTCATGTTCAATCTACATGTATGTACAAACACATGTATGGGATACATTTATAAAGGCCTTTTAAGAACATTTTGTTTCTGTTCCTTTCTTTTTTTTAACTTAATTTGTTAGATATTGGGACATACTGGGGAAAATGTTTTATGTAAATACAAAAAGGAGCACATGGGAGAAGACAATACCTGAGTCTAAGTAGCAATAGGTAATATCTATAATGCTGGAAGTGAAAAGTTATCCTAGGATGAGTGATGTTATTAAGGTGAGGGTATTAAACATGCATGGGATAGACATACGGCTCCTGAATCTAAGACGAGACCAACGACTGATTAAGGTTTGAGTCTTTACAGCAGGAGAAACGTGCGAGTAGACGGGGGCCGAATGGGGCCGATCTGTCGGCAGGTTCCATGATTCTATAATATTAGATTTAAAAGAGCAAAATGCGCTATGCGTTGCTTTGAGACCCTTTGTATCATATTTGTTCAACATTGTGGCTTCACAGAGTCACCTGTTAACCGCTACAATGTAGCAAAATAATGAAAGCATAATTCTGTATATTATGCTGTATGATGTAGCAAAAGGAAAAAAGAATGCATGCAATTTGTGACATGTATATGTTCTGTTACACACACACACACTTTTTACGTAAAAAGTCTATAAGGGGAGGCCAAGGAACGGTTGGAGCCTCTCGAAAAAAACAAGACTCCCCCTGAAAATGTTTGATTGGCTGAAATAGTTTTTAATGGAGTCATCACGGCGTTAACTGCCACGCTTCATAATTTTAAATAGTCTTCAGTTAGCTAAAACATCAATTTCAATTTTAAGTAAGTCACTTAAAGCCCGGCTTAATCTTGCTGAAATGGATTTTTGTTTAAAAAAAACCTCCAAAAGGTAAAAAGTAAGATTTCGTAAATGGATATTTCGGTTCTGTTTCATTTCTAGCTTCCAAAGTCGCGCAGAATACACAGAAAACAAAATGATTCCTTTTTGGTGCAAAGTTTCAATGTTGATCTTATCACCGTGGCAACCATTGACTTGGTTCTTCTGCTTAGACCATTCCTATGGTTGCTATGGTGATAAAACTGATAGAACATTCCATTGGTTCCAACGTTCCAAACGTAGCAGTTGCTCTCAGTACGTTGATCAAATTAAACTGACCCGTTATGGTCTGTATCTTGAACATGGTGTGGTTTGTGCGTTTGATTGCGAACATAATCTCTAGGTAGAGGTCGGCTTCATTTGCCTTTCGTCCTCCACTACGTTTTCCTAATCCAACAAGTAATAAAAGCATCATGAAGGTGCAGAGGCACCCCACGATTATCAGAAGAGTATCTAACATCTTCTCACTCGCCTGCTCTGCTGAGCAATGAGAAGTGTCTGAGTTTCACCTGCTTTATATAACCTCCTATGATGACATCACAGAGGCTGATGATGCAATAGTGGGTGTGGGTGCATCAAGTGGGCGGGGTCTAAATCATTTCACTTCCAACCACAAATGAGACAAGTCCCTTAAAGCCTGGCTTAATCTTACAGAAATGGATTTTTGTTTAATAAAAAAAAACCAAAAGGTTAAAAGTAATATTTCATAAATGGATATTTCGGTTCTGTTTCATTTCTGGCTTGAAAAGTCGCGCAGAATACACGGAAAACAAAATGATTCCTTTTTGGTGCAAAGTTTCAATGTTGATCTTATCACCATGGCAACCATTGACCTGGTTCTTCTGCTTAGACCATTCCTATGGTTGCTATGGTGATAGACCTGATAGAACATTCCATTGGTTCCAACGTTCCAAATGTAGCTGTTGCTCTCAGTACGTTGATATTGCCCTTGATCAAATTAAACTGACCCGTTATCTTAGAACATTAACTGATAATTGCTAAATATCACACGTTATTTGTGGGAAATAATAATATTTTTAAATAAACAGCATGAACTATACTAAATGTTAACAGAATTTTATTGACACGTTAAATTGGAAGTTCAGTTTACAGATAACATGAAAATCCTCTGGTGGAGGTCAGTGTAGGATGATGGTCTTGGACTCCATGGTGTAGCCAGCGAGACAAACAGGCAGATGATGCAATAATAGGCGTGGCTGAATCAAGTGGGCGGGGCCTAAATCATTTCAGTTCCAACCACAAATGAGACAAGTCGTGGGCAAAGCAGGCTCAGGAGGGCCAACCACATATCCATACATGCGTGGTAGAGCAGCTTGTCAGCGTAACTACCAACATGTCAAGATCATGTCACAGGTGCAATCTCACCTCTCAAAGTCCCTCAAATAAATATAAAATATATTGTCTCCATTTGAGTTTTTCCTCATATTACTATGGCATTTAATTCCACCATCTAAGCGTGCCGACCCTGGCATATGTTGTGTACAGTCACCTACATAGACCTCATGTTCAATCTACATGTATGTACAAACACATGTATGGGATACATTTATAAAGGCCTTTTAAGAACATTTTGTTTCTGTTCCTTTCTTTTTTTTAACTTAATTTGTTAGATATTGGGACATACTGGGGAAAATGTTTTATGTAAATACAAAAAGGAGCACATGGGAGAAGACAATACCTGAGTCTAAGTAGCAATAGGTAATATCTATAATGCTGGAAGTGAAAAGTTATCCTAGGATGAGTGATGTTATTAAGGTGAGGGTATTAAACATGCATGGGATAGACATACGGCTCCTGAATCTAAGACGAGACCAACGACTGATTAAGGTTTGAGTCTTTACAGCAGGAGAAACGTGCGAGTAGACGGGGGCCGATCTGTCGGCAGGTTCCATGATTCTATAATATTAGATTTAAAAGAGCAAAATGCGCTATGCGTTGCTTTGAGACCCTTTGTATCATATTTGTTCAACATTGTGGCTTCACAGAGTCACCTGTTAACCGCTACAATGTAGCAAAATAATGAAAGCATAATTCTGTATATTATGCTGTATGATGTAGCAAAAGGAAAAAAGAATGCATGCAATTTGTGACATGTATATGTTCTGTTACACACACACACACTTTTTACGTAAAAAGTCTATAAGGGGAGGCCAAGGAACGGTTGGAGCCTCTCGAAAAAAACAAGACTCCCCCTGAAAATGTTTGATTGGCTGAAATAGTTTTTAATGGAGTCATCATGGCGTTAACTGCCACGCTTCATAATTTTAAATAGTCTTCAGTTAGCTAAAACATCAATTTCAATTTTAAGTAAGTCACTTAAAGCCCGGCTTAATCTTGCTGAAATGGATTTTTGTTTAAAAAAAACCTCCAAAAGGTAAAAAGTAAGATTTCGTAAATGGATATTTCGGTTCTGTTTCATTTCTAGCTTCCAAAGTCGCGCAGAATACACAGAAAACAAAATGATTCCTTTTTGGTGCAAAGTTTCAATGTTGATCTTATCACCGTGGCAACCATTGACTTGGTTCTTCTGCTTAGACCATTCCTATGGTTGCTATGGTGATAAAACTGATAGAACATTCCATTGGTTCCAACGTTCCAAACGTAGCAGTTGCTCTCAGTACGTTGATCAAATTAAACTGACCCGTTATGGTCTGTATCTTGAACATGGTGTGGTTTGTGCGTTTGATTGCGAACATAATCTCTAGGTAGAGGTCGGCTTCATTTGCCTTTCGTCCTCCACTACGTTTTCCTAATCCAACAAGTAATAAAAGCATCATGAAGGTGCAGAGGCACCCCACGATTATCAGAAGAGTATCTAACATCTTCTCACTCGCCTGCTCTGCTGAGCAATGAGAAGTGTCTGAGTTTCACCTGCTTTATATAACCTCCTATGATGACATCACAGAGGCTGATGATGCAATAGTGGGTGTGGGTGCATCAAGTGGGCGGGGTCTAAATCATTTCACTTCCAACCACAAATGAGACAAGTCCCTTAAAGCCTGGCTTAATCTTACAGAAATGGATTTTTGTTTAATAAAAAAAAAACCAAAAGGTTAAAAGTAATATTTCATAAATGGATATTTCGGTTCTGTTTCATTTCTGGCTTGAAAAGTCGCGCAGAATACACGGAAAACAAAATGATTCCTTTTTGGTGCAAAGTTTCAATGTTGATCTTATCACCATGGCAACCATTGACCTGGTTCTTCTGCTTAGACCATTCCTATGGTTGCTATGGTGATAGACCTGATAGAACATTCCATTGGTTCCAACGTTCCAAATGTAGCTGTTGCTCTCAGTACGTTGATATTGCCCTTGATCAAATTAAACTGACCCGTTATCTTAGAACATTAACTGATAATTGCTAAATATCACACGTTATTTGTGGGAAATAATAATATTTTTAAATAAACAGCATGAACTATACTAAATGTTAACAGAATTTTATTGACACGTTAAATTGGAAGTTCAGTTTACAGATAACATGAAAATCCTCTGGTGGAGGTCAGTGTAGGATGATGGTCTTGGACTCCATGGTGTAGCCAGCGAGACAAACAGGCAGATGATGCAATAATAGGCGTGGCTGAATCAAGTGGGCGGGGCCTAAATCATTTCAGTTCCAACCACAAATGAGACAAGTCGTTGGCGAAGCAGGCTCAGGAGGGCCAACCACATATCCATACATGCGTGGTAGAGCAGCTTGTCAGCGTAGCTACCAACATGTCAAGATCATGTCACAGGTGCAATCTCACCTCTCAAAGTCCCTCAAATAAATATAAAATATATTGTCTCCATTTGAGTTTTTCCTCATATTACTATGGCATTTAATTCCACCATCTAAGCGTGCCGACCCTGGCATATGTTGTGTACAGTCACCTACATAGACCTCATGTTCAATCTACATGTATGTACAAACACATGTATGGGATACATTTATAAAGGCCTTTTAAGAACATTTTGTTTCTGTTCCTTTCTTTTTTTTAACTTAATTTGTTAGATATTGGGACATACTGGGGAAAATGTTTTATGTAAATACAAAAAGGAGCACATGGGAGAAGACAATACCTGAGTCTAAGTAGCAATAGGTAATATCTATAATGCTGGAAGTGAAAAGTTATCCTAGGATGAGTGATGTTATTAAGGTGAGGGTATTAAACATGCATGGGATAGACATACGGCTCCTGAATCTAAGACGAGACCAACGACTGATTAAGGTTTGAGTCTTTACAGCAGGAGAAACGTGCGAGTAGACGGGGGCCGAATGGGGCCGATCTGTCGGCAGGTTCCATGATTCTATAATATTAGATTTAAAAGAGCAAAATGCGCTATGCGTTGCTTTGAGACCCTTTGTATCATATTTGTTCAACATTGTGGCTTCACAGAGTCACCTGTTAACCGCTACAATGTAGCAAAATAATGAAAGCATAATTCTGTATATTATGCTGTATGATGTAGCAAAAGGAAAAAAGAATGCATGCAATTTGTGACATGTATATGTTCTGTTACACACACACACACTTTTTACGTAAAAAGTCTATAAGGGGAGGCCAAGGAACGGTTGGAGCCTCTCGAAAAAAACAAGACTCCCCCTGAAAATGTTTGATTGGCCGAAATAGTTTTTAATGGAGTCATCACGGCGTTAACTGCCACGCTTCATAATTTTAAATAGTCTTCAGTTAGCTAAAACATCAATTTCAATTTTAAGTAAGTCACTTAAAGCCCGGCTTAATCTTGCTGAAATGGATTTTTGTTTAAAAAAAACCTCCAAAAGGTAAAAAGTAAGATTTCGTAAATGGATATTTCGGTTCTGTTTCATTTCTAGCTTCCAAAGTCGCGCAGAATACACAGAAAACAAAATGATTCCTTTTTGGTGCAAAGTTTCAATGTTGATCTTATCACCGTGGCAACCATTGACTTGGTTCTTCTGCTTAGACCATTCCTATGGTTGCTATGGTGATAAAACTGATAGAACATTCCATTGGTTCCAACGTTCCAAACGTAGCAGTTGCTCTCAGTACGTTGATCAAATTAAACTGACCCGTTATGGTCTGTATCTTGAACATGGTGTGGTTTGTGCGTTCGATTGCGAACATAATCTCTAGGTAGAGGTCGGCTTCATTTGCCTTTCGTCCTCCACTACGTTTTTCTAATCCAACAAGTAATAAAAGCATCATGAAGGTGCAGAGGCACCCCACGATTATCAGAAGAGTATCTAACATCTTCTCACTCGCCTGCTCTGCTGAGCAATGAGAAGTGTCTGAGTTTCACCTGCTTTATATAACCTCCTATGATGACATCACAGAGGCTGATGATGCAATAGTGGGCGTGGCTGCATCAAGTGGGCAGGGTCTAAATCATTTCACTTCCAACCACAAATGAGACAAGTCCCTTAAAGCCTGGCTTAATCTTACAGAAATGGATTTTTGTTTAATAAAAAAAAAAACAAAAGGTTAAAAGTAATATTTCATAAATGGATATTTCGGTTCTGTTTCATTTCTGGCTTGAAAAGTCGCGCAGAATACACGGAAAACAAAATGATTCCTTTTTGGTGCAAAGTTTCAATGTTGGTCTTATCACCATGGCAACCATTGACCTGGTTCTTCTGCTTAGACCATTCCTATGGTTGCTATGGTGATAGACCTGATAGAACATTCCATTGGTTCCAACGTTCCAAATGTAGCTGTTGCTCTCAGTACGTTGATATTGCCCTTGATCAAATTAAACTGACCCGTTATCTTAGAACATTAACTGAGAATTGCTAAATATCACACGTTATTTGTGGGAAATAATAATATTTTTAAATAAACAGCATGAACTATACTAAATGTTAACAGAATTTTATTGACACGTTAAATTGGAAGTTCAGTTTACAGATAACATGAAAATCCTCTGGTGGAGGTCAGTGTAGGATGATGGTCTTGGACTCCATGGTGTAGCCAGCGAGACAAACAGGCAGATGATGCAATAATAGGCGTGGCTGAATCAAGTGGGCGGGGCCTAAATCATTTCAGTTCCAACCACAAATGAGACAAGTCGTTGGCAAAGCAGGCTCAGGAGGGCCAACCACATATCCATACATGCGTGGTAGAGCAGCTTGTCAGCGTAACTACCAACATGTCAAGATCATGTCACAGGTGCAATCTTACCTCTCAAAATCCCTCAAATAAATATAAAATATATTTTCTCCATTTGAGTTTTTCCTCATATTACTATGGCATTTAATTCCACCATCTAAGCGTGCCGACCCTGGCATATGTTGTGTACAGTCACCTACATAGACCTCATGTTCAATCTACATGTATGTACAAACACATGTATGGGATACATTTATAAAGGCCTTTTAAGAACATTTTGTTTCTGTTCCTTTCTTTTTTTAACTTGATTTGTTAGATATTGGGACATACTGGGGAAAATGTTTTATGTAAATACAAAAAGGAGCACATGGGAGAAGACAATACCTGAGTCTAAGTAGCAATAGGTAATATCTATAATGCTGGAAGTGAAAAGTTATCCTAGGATGAGTGATGTTATTAAGGTGAGGGTATTAAACATGCATGGGATAGACATACGGCTCCTGAATCTAAGACGAGACCAACGACTGATTAAGGTTTGAGTCTTTACAGCAGGAGAAACGTGCGAGTAGACGGGGGCCGAATGGGGCCGATCTGTCGGCAGGTTCCATGATTCTATAATATTAGATTTAAAAGAGCAAAATGCGCTATGCGTTGCTTTGAGACCCTTTGTATCATATTTGTTCAACATTGTGGCTTCACAGAGTCACCTGTTAACCGCTACAATGTAGCAAAATAATGAAAGCATAATTCTGTATATTATGCTGTATGATGTAGCAAAAGGAAAAAAGAATGCATGCAATTTGTGACATGTATATGTTCTGTTACACACACACACTTTTTACGTAAAAAGTCTATAAGGGGAGGCCAAGGAACGGTTGGAGCCTCTCGAAAAAAACAAGACTCCCCCTGAAAATGTTTGATTGGCCGAAATAGTTTTTAATGGAGTCATCACGGCGTTAACTGCCACGCTTCATAATTTTAAATAGTCTTCAGTTAGCTAAAACATCAATTTCAATTTTAAGTAAGTCACTTAAAGCCCGGCTTAATCTTGCTGAAATGGATTTTTGTTTAAAAAAAACCTCCAAAAGGTAAAAAGTAAGATTTCGTAAATGGATATTTCGGTTCTGTTTCATTTCTAGCTTCCAAAGTCGCGCAGAATACACAGAAAACAAAATGATTCCTTTTTGGTGCAAAGTTTCAATGTTGATCTTATCACCGTGGCAACCATTGACTTGGTTCTTCTGCTTAGACCATTCCTATGGTTGCTATGGTGATAAAACTGATAGAACATTCCATTGGTTCCAACGTTCCAAACGTAGCAGTTGCTCTCAGTACGTTGATCAAATTAAACTGACCCGTTATGGTCTGTATCTTGAACATGGTGTGGTTTGTGCGTTTGATTGCGAACATAATCTCTAGGTAGAGGTCGGCTTCATTTGCCTTTCGTCCTCCACTACGTTTTCCTAATCCAACAAGTAATAAAAGCATCATGAAGGTGCAGAGGCACCCCACGATTATCAGAAGAGTATCTAACATCTTCTCACTCGCCTGCTCTGCTGAGCAATGAGAAGTGTCTGAGTTTCACCTGCTTTATATAACCTCCTATGATGACATCACAGAGGCTGATGATGCAATAGTGGGTGTGGGTGCATCAAGTGGGCGGGGTCTAAATCATTTCACTTCCAACCACAAATGAGACAAGTCCCTTAAAGCCTGGCTTAATCTTACAGAAATGGATTTTTGTTTAATAAAAAAAAACCAAAAGGTTAAAAGTAATATTTCATAAATGGATATTTCGGTTCTGTTTCATTTCTGGCTTGAAAAGTCGCGCAGAATACACGGAAAACAAAATGATTCCTTTTTGGTGCAAAGTTTCAATGTTGATCTTATCACCATGGCAACCATTGACCTGGTTCTTCTGCTTAGACCATTCCTATGGTTGCTATGGTGATAGACCTGATAGAACATTCCATTGGTTCCAACGTTCCAAATGTAGCTGTTGCTCTCAGTACGTTGATATTGCCCTTGATCAAATTAAACTGACCCGTTATCTTAGAACATTAACTGATAATTGCTAAATATCACACGTTATTTGTGGGAAATAATAATATTTTTAAATAAACAGCATGAACTATACTAAATGTTAACAGAATTTTATTGACACGTTAAATTGGAAGTTCAGTTTACAGATAACATGAAAATCCTCTGGTGGAGGTCAGTGTAGGATGATGGTCTTGGACTCCATGGTGTAGCCAGCGAGACAAACAGGCAGATGATGCAATAATAGGCGTGGCTGAATCAAGTGGGCGGGGCCTAAATCATTTCAGTTCCAACCACAAATGAGACAAGTCGTGGGCAAAGCAGGCTCAGGAGGGCCAACCACATATCCATACATGCGTGGTAGAGCAGCTTGTCAGCGTAACTACCAACATGTCAAGATCATGTCACAGGTGCAATCTCACCTCTCAAAGTCCCTCAAATAAATATAAAATATATTGTCTCCATTTGAGTTTTTCCTCATATTACTATGGCATTTAATTCCACCATCTAAGCGTGCCGACCCTGGCATATGTTGTGTACAGTCACCTACATAGACCTCATGTTCAATCTACATGTATGTACAAACACATGTATGGGATACATTTATAAAGGCCTTTTAAGAACATTTTGTTTCTGTTCCTTTCTTTTTTTTAACTTAATTTGTTAGATATTGGGACATACTGGGGAAAATGTTTTATGTAAATACAAAAAGGAGCACATGGGAGAAGACAATACCTGAGTCTAAGTAGCAATAGGTAATATCTATAATGCTGGAAGTGAAAAGTTATCCTAGGATGAGTGATGTTATTAAGGTGAGGGTATTAAACATGCATGGGATAGACATACGGCTCCTGAATCTAAGACGAGACCAACGACAGATTAAGGTTTGAGTCTTTACAGCAGGAGAAACGTGCGAGTAGACGGGGGCCGAATGGGGCCGATCTGTCGGCAGGTTCCATGATTCTATAATATTAGATTTAAAAGAGCAAAATGCGCTATGCGTTGCTTTGAGACCCTTTGTATCATATTTGTTCAACATTGTGGCTTCACAGAGTCACCTGTTAACCGCTACAATGTAGCAAAATAATGAAAGCATAATTCTGTATATTATGCTGTATGATGTAGCAAAAGGAAAAAAGAATGCATGCAATTTGTGACATGTATATGTTCTGTTACACACACACACACTTTTTACGTAAAAAGTCTATAAGGGGAGGCCAAGGAACGGTTGGAGCCTCTCGAAAAAAACAAGACTCCCCCTGAAAATGTTTGATTGGCTGAAATAGTTTTTAATGGAGTCATCACGGCGTTAACTGCCACGCTTCATAATTTTAAATAGTCTTCAGTTAGCTAAAACATCAATTTCAATTTTAAGTAAGTCACTTAAAGCCCGGCTTAATCTTGCTGAAATGGATTTTTGTTTAAAAAAAACCTCCAAAAGGTAAAAAGTAAGATTTCGTAAATGGATATTTCGGTTCTGTTTCATTTCTAGCTTCCAAAGTCGCGCAGAATACACAGAAAACAAAATGATTCCTTTTTGGTGCAAAGTTTCAATGTTGATCTTATCACCGTGGCAACCATTGACTTGGTTCTTCTGCTTAGACCATTCCTATGGTTGCTATGGTGATAAAACTGATAGAACATTCCATTGGTTCCAACGTTCCAAACGTAGCAGTTGCTCTCAGTACGTTGATCAAATTAAACTGACCCGTTATGGTCTGTATCTTGAACATGGTGTGGTTCGTGCGTTTGATTGCGAACATAATCTCTAGGTAGAGGTCGGCTTCATTTGCCTTTCGTCCTCCACTACGTTTTCCTAATCCAACAAGTAATAAAAGCATCATGAAGGTGCAGAGGCACCCCACGATTATCAGAAGAGTATCTAACATCTTCTCACTCGCCTGCTCTGCTGAGCAATGAGAAGTGTCTGAGTTTCACCTGCTTTATATAACCTCCTATGATGACATCACAGAGGCTGATGATGCAATAGTGGGCGTGGGTGCATCAAGTGGGCGGGGTCTAAATCATTTCACTTCCAACCACAAATGAGACAAGTCCCTTAAAGCCTGGCTTAATCTTACAGAAATGGATTTTTGTTTAATAAAAAAAAACCAAAAGGTTAAAAGTAATATTTCATAAATGGATATTTCGGTTCTGTTTCATTTCTGGCTTGAAAAGTCGCGCAGAATACACGGAAAACAAAATGATTTCTTTTTGGTGCAAAGTTTCAATGTTGATCTTATCACCATGGCAACCATTGACCTGGTTCTTCTGCTTAGACCATTCCTATGGTTGCTATGGTGATAGACCTGATAGAACATTCCATTGGTTCCAACGTTCCAAATGTAGCTGTTGCTCTCAGTACGTTGATATTGCCCTTGATCAAATTAAACTGACCCGTTATCTTAGAACATTAACTGATAATTGCTAAATATCACACGTTATTTGTGGGAAATAATAATATTTTTAAATAAACAGCATGAACTATACTAAATGTTAACAGAATTTTATTGACACGTTAAATTGGAAGTTCAGTTTACAGATAACATGAAAATCCTCTGGTGGAGGTCAGTGTAGGATGATGGTCTTGGACTCCATGGTGTAGCCAGCGAGACAAACAGGCAGATGATGCAATAATAGGCGTGGCTGAATCAAGTGGGCGGGGCCTAAATCATTTCAGTTCCAACCACAAATGAGACAAGTCGTGGGCAAAGCAGGCTCAGGAGGGCCAACCACATATCCATACATGCGTGGTAGAGCAGCTTGTCAGCGTAACTACCAACATGTCAAGATCATGTCACAGGTGCAATCTCACCTCTCAAAGTCCCTCAAATAAATATAAAATATATTGTCTCCATTTGAGTTTTTCCTCATATTACTATGGCATTTAATTCCACCATCTAAGCGTGCCGACCCTGGCATATGTTGTGTACAGTCACCAACATAGACCTCATGTTCAATCTACATGTATGTACAAACACATGTATGGGATACATTTATAAAGGCCTTTTAAGAACATTTTGTTTCTGTTCCTTTCTTTTTTTTAACTTAATTTGTTAGATATTGGGACATACTGGGGAAAATGTTTTATGTAAATACAAAAAGGAGCACATGGGAGAAGACAATACCTGAGTCTAAGTAGCAATAGGTAATATCTATAATGCTGGAAGTGAAAAGTTATCCTAGGATGAGTGATGTTATTAAGGTGAGGGTATTAAACATGCATGGGATAGACATACGGCTCCTGAATCTAAGACGAGACCAACGACTGATTAAGGTTTGAGTCTTTACAGCAGGAGAAACGGGCGAGTAGACGGGGGCCGAATGGGGCCGATCTGTCGGCAGGTTCCATGATTCTATAATATTAGATTTAAAAGAGCAAAATGCGCTATGCGTTGCTTTGAGACCCTTTGTATCATATTTGTTCAACATTGTGGCTTCACAGAGTCACCTGTTAACCGCTACAATGTAGCAAAATAATGAAAGCATAATTCTGTATATTATGCTGTATGATGTAGCAAAAGGAAAAAAGAATGCATGCAATTTGTGACATGTATATGTTCTGTTACACACACACACACTTTTTACGTAAAAAGTCTATAAGGGGAGGCCAAGGAACGGTTGGAGCCTCTCGAAAAAAACAAGACTCCCCCTGAAAATGTTTGATTGGCTGAAATAGTTTTTAATGGAGTCATCACAGCGTTAACTGCCACGCTTCATAATTTTAAATAGTCTTCAGTTAGCTAAAACATCAATTTCAATTTTAAGTAAGTCACTTAAAGCCCGGCTTAATCTTGCTGAAATGGATTTTTGTTTAAAAAAAACCTCCAAAAGGTAAAAAGTAAGATTTCGTAAATGGATATTTCGGTTCTGTTTCATTTCTAGCTTCCAAAGTCGCGCAGAATACACAGAAAACAAAATGATTCCTTTTTGGTGCAAAGTTTCAATGTTGATCTTATCACCGTGGCAACCATTGACTTGGTTCTTCTGCTTAGACCATTCCTATGGTTGCTATGGTGATAAAACTGATAGAACATTCCATTGGTTCCAACGTTCCAAACGTAGCAGTTGCTCTCAGTACGTTGATCAAATTAAACTGACCCGTTATGGTCTGTATCTTGAACATGGTGTGGTTTGTGCGTTTGATTGCGAACATAATCTCTAGGTAGAGGTCGGCTTCATTTGCCTTTCGTCCTCCACTACGTTTTCCTAATCCAACAAGTAATAAAAGCATCATGAAGGTGCAGAGGCACCCCACGATTATCAGAAGAGTATCTAACATCTTCTCACTCGCCTGCTCTGCTGAGCAATGAGAAGTGTCTGAGTTTCACCTGCTTTATATAACCTCCTATGATGACATCACAGAGGCTGATGATGCAATAGTGGGCGTGGGTGCATCAAGTGGGCGGGGTCTAAATCATTTCACTTCCAACCACAAATGAGACAAGTCCCTTAAAGCCTGGCTTAATCTTACAGAAATGGATTTTTGTTTAATAAAAAAAAAACAAAAGGTTAAAAGTAATATTTCATAAATGGATATTTCGGTTCTGTTTCATTTCTGGCTTGAAAAGTCGCGCAGAATACACGGAAAACAAAATGATTCCTTTTTGGTGCAAAGTTTCAATGTTGATCTTATCACCATGGCAACCATTGACCTGGTTCTTCTGCTTAGACCATTCCTATGGTTGCTATGGTGATAGACCTGATAGAACATTCCATTGGTTCCAACGTTCCAAATGTAGCTGTTGCTCTCAGTACGTTGATATTGCCCTTGATCAAATTAAACTGACCCGTTATCTTAGAACATTAACTGATAATTGCTAAATATCACACGTTATTTGTGGGAAATAATAATATTTTTAAATAAACAGCATGAACTATACTAAATGTTAACAGAATTTTATTGACACGTTAAATTGGAAGTTCAGTTTACAGATAACATGAAAATCCTCTGGTGGAGGTCAGTGTAGGATGATGGTCTTGGACTCCATGGTGTAGCCAGCGAGACAAACAGGCAGATGATGCAATAATAGGCGTGGCTGAATCAAGTGGGCGGGGCCTAAATCATTTCAGTTCCAACCACAAATGAGACAAGTCGTGGGCAAAGCAGGCTCAGGAGGGCCAACCACATATCCATACATGCGTGGTAGAGCAGCTTGTCAGCGTAACTACCAACATGTCAAGATCATGTCACAGGTGCAATCTCACCTCTCAAAGTCCCTCAAATAAATATAAAATATATTGTCTCCATTTGAGTTTTTCCTCATATTACTATGGCATTTAATTCCACCATCTAAGCGTGCCGACCCTGGCATATGTTGTGTACAGTCACCTACATAGACCTCATGTTCAATCTACATGTATGTACAAACACATGTATGGGATACATTTATAAAGGCCTTTTAAGAACATTTTGTTTCTGTTCCTTTCTTTTTTTTAACTTAATTTGTTAGATATTGGGACATACTGGGGAAAATGTTTTATGTAATTACAAAAAGGAGCACATGGGAGAAGACAATACCTGAGTCTAAGTAGCAATAGGTAATATCTATAATGCTGGAAGTGAAAAGTTATCCTAGGATGAGTGATGTTATTAAGGTGAGGGTATTAAACATGCATGGGATAGACATACGGCTCCTGAATCTAAGACGAGACCAACGACAGATTAAGGTTTGAGTCTTTACAGCAGGAGAAACGTGCGAGTAGACGGGGGCCGAATGGGGCCGATCTGTCGGCAGGTTCCATGATTCTATAATATTAGATTTAAAAGAGCAAAATGCGCTATGCGTTGCTTTGAGACCCTTTGTATCATATTTGTTCAACATTGTGGCTTCACAGAGTCACCTGTTAACCGCTACAATGTAGCAAAATAATGAAAGCATAATTCTGTATATTATGCTGTATGATGTAGCAAAAGGAAAAAAGAATGCATGCAATTTGTGACATGTATATGTTCTGTTACACACACACACACTTTTTACGTAAAAAGTCTATAAGGGGAGGCCAAGGAACGGTTGGAGCCTCTCGAAAAAAACAAGACTCCCCCTGAAAATGTTTGATTGGCTGAAATAGTTTTTAATGGAGTCATCACGGCGTTAACTGCCACGCTTCATAATTTTAAATAGTCTTCAGTTAGCTAAAACATCAATTTCAATTTTAAGTAAGTCACTTAAAGCCCGGCTTAATCTTGCTGAAATGGATTTTTGTTTAAAAAAAACCTCCAAAAGGTAAAAAGTAAGATTTCGTAAATGGATATTTCGGTTCTGTTTCATTTCTAGCTTCCAAAGTCGCGCAGAATACACAGAAAACAAAATGATTCCTTTTTGGTGCAAAGTTTCAATGTTGATCTTATCACCGTGGCAACCATTGACTTGGTTCTTCTGCTTAGACCATTCCTATGGTTGCTATGGTGATAAAACTGATAGAACATTCCATTGGTTCCAACGTTCCAAACGTAGCAGTTGCTCTCAGTACGTTGATCAAATTAAACTGACCCGTTATGGTCTGTATCTTGAACATGGTGTGGTTCGTGCGTTTGATTGCGAACATAATCTCTAGGTAGAGGTCGGCTTCATTTGCCTTTCGTCCTCCACTACGTTTTCCTAATCCAACAAGTAATAAAAGCATCATGAAGGTGCAGAGGCACCCCACGATTATCAGAAGAGTATCTAACATCTTCTCACTCGCCTGCTCTGCTGAGCAATGAGAAGTGTCTGAGTTTCACCTGCTTTATATAACCTCCTATGATGACATCACAGAGGCTGATGATGCAATAGTGGGTGTGGGTGCATCAAGTGGGCGGGGTCTAAATCATTTCACTTCCAACCACAAATGAGACAAGTCCCTTAAAGCCTGGCTTAATCTTACAGAAATGGATTTTTGTTTAATAAAAAAAAAACAAAAGGTTAAAAGTAATATTTCATAAATGGATATTTCGGTTCTGTTTCATTTCTGGCTTGAAAAGTCGCGCAGAATACACGGAACACAAAATGATTCCTTTTTGGTGCAAAGTTTCAATGTTGATCTTATCACCATGGCAACCATTGACCTGGTTCTTCTGCTTAGACCATTCCTATGGTTGCTATGGTGATAGACCTGATAGAACATTCCATTGGTTCCAACGTTCCAAATGTAGCTGTTGCTCTCAGTACGTTGATATTGCCCTTGATCAAATTAAACTGACCCGTTATCTTAGAACATTAACTGATAATTGCTAAATATCACACGTTATTTGTGGGAAATAATAATATTTTTAAATAAACAGCATGAACTATACTAAATGTTAACAGAATTTTATTGACACGATAAATTGGAAGTTCAGTTTACAGATAACATGAAAATCCTCTGGTGGAGGTCAGTGTAGGATGATGGTCTTGGACTCCATGGTGTAGCCAGCGAGACAAACAGGCAGATGATGCAATAATAGGCGTGGCTGAATCAAGTGGGCGGGGCCTAAATCATTTCAGTTCCAACCACAAATGAGACAAGTCGTGGGCGAAGCAGGCTCAGGAGGGCCAACCACATATCCATACATGCGTGGTAGAGCAGCTTGTCAGCGTAACTACCAACATGTCAAGATCATGTCACAGGTGCAATCTCACCTCTCAAAGTCCCTCAAATAAATATAAAATATATTGTCTCCATTTGAGTTTTTCCTCATATTACTATGGCATTTAATTCCACCATCTAAGCGTGCCGACCCTGGCATATGTTGTGTACAGTCACCTACATAGACCTCATGTTCAATCTACATGTATGTACAAACACATGTATGGGATACATTTATAAAGGCCTTTTAAGAACATTTTGTTTCTGTTCCTTTCTTTTTTTTAACTTAATTTGTTAGATATTGGGACATACTGGGGAAAATGTTTTATGTAAATACAAAAAGGAGCACATGGGAGAAGACAATACCTGAGTCTAAGTAGCAATAGGTAATATCTATAATGCTGGAAGTGAAAAGTTATCCTAGGGTGAGTGATGTTATTAAGGTGAGGGTATTAAACATGCATGGGATAGACATACGGCTCCTGAATCTAAGACGAGACCAACGACTGATTAAGGTTTGAGTCTTTACAGCAGGAGAAACGTGCGAGTAGACGGGGGCCGAATGGGGCCGATCTGTCGGCAGGTTCCATGATTCTATAATATTGGATTTAAAAGAGCAAAATGCGCTATGCGTTGCTTTGAGACCCTTTGTATCATATTTGTTCAACATTGTGGCTTCACAGAGTCACCTGTTAACCGCTACAATGTAGCAAAATAATGAAAGCATAATTCTGTATATTATGCTGTATGATGTAGCAAAAGGAAAAAAGAATGCATGCAACTTGTGACATGTATATGTTCTGTTACACACACACACACTTTTTACGTAAAAAGTCTATAAGGGGAGGCCAAGGAACGGTTGGAGCCTCTCGAAAAAAACAAGACTCCCCCTGAAAATGTTTGATTGGCTGAAATAGTTTTTAATGGAGTCATCACGGCGTTAACTGCCACGCTTCATAATTTTAAATAGTCTTCAGTTAGCTAAAACATCAATTTCAATTTTAAGTAAGTCACTTAAAGCCCGGCTTAATCTTGCTGAAATGGATTTTTGTTTAAAAAAAACCTCCAAAAGGTAAAAAGTAAGATTTCGTAAATGGATATTTCGGTTCTGTTTCATTTCTAGCTTCCAAAGTCGCGCAGAATACACAGAAAACAAAATGATTCCTTTTTGGTGCAAAGTTTCAATGTTGATCTTATCACCGTGGCAACCATTGACTTGGTTCTTCTGCTTAGACCATTCCTATGGTTGCTATGGTGATAAAACTGATAGAACATTCCATTGGTTCCAACGTTCCAAACGTAGCAGTTGCTCTCAGTACGTTGATCAAATTAAACTGACCCGTTATGGTCTGTATCTTGAACATGGTGTGGTTTGTGCGTTTGATTGCGAACATAATCTCTAGGTAGAGGTCGGCTTCATTTGCCTTTCGTCCTCCACTACGTTTTCCTAATCCAACAAGTAATAAAAGCATCATGAAGGTGCAGAGGCACCCCACGATTATCAGAAGAGTATCTAACATCTTCTCACTCGCCTGCTCTGCTGAGCAATGAGAAGTGTCTGAGTTTCACCTGCTTTATATAACCTCCTATGATGACATCACAGAGGCTGATGATGCAATAGTGGGCGTGGCTGCATCAAGTGGGCGGGGTCTAAATCATTTCACTTCCAACCACAAATGAGACAAGTCCCTTAAAGCCTGGCTTAATCTTACAGAAATGGATTTTTGTTTAATAAAAAAAAAACAAAAGGTTAAAAGTAATATTTCATAAATGGATATTTCGGTTCTGTTTCATTTCTGGCTTGAAAAGTCGCGCAGAATACACGGAAAACAAAATGATTCCTTTTTGGTGCAAAGTTTCAATGTTGATCTTATCACCATGGCAACCATTGACCTGGTTCTTCTGCTTAGACCATTCCTATGGTTGCTATGGTGATAGACCTGATAGAACATTCCATTGGTTCCAACGTTTCAAATGTAGCTGTTGCTCTCAGTACGTTGATATTGCCCTTGATCAAATTAAACTGACCCGTTATCTTAGAACATTAACTGATAATTGCTAAATATCACACGTTATTTGTGGGAAATAATAATATTTTTAAATAAACAGCATGAACTATACTAAATGTTAACAGAATTTTATTGACACGTTAAATTGGAAGTTCAGTTTACAGATAACATGAAAATCCTCTGGTGGAGGTCAGTGTAGGATGATGGTCTTGGACTCCATGGTGTAGCCAGCGAGACAAACAGGCAGATGATGCAATAATAGGCGTGGCTGAATCAAGTGGGCGGGGCCTAAATCATTTCAGTTCCAACCACAAATGAGACAAGTCGTGGGCGAAGCAGGCTCAGGAGGGCCAACCACATATCCATACATGCGTGGTAGAGCAGCTTGTCAGCGTAACTACCAACATGTCAAGATCATGTCACAGGTGCAATCTCACCTCTCAAAGTCCCTCAAATAAATATAAAATATATTGTCTCCATTTGAGTTTTTCCTCATATTACTATGGCATTTAATTCCACCATCTAAGCGTGCCGACCCTGGCATATGTTGTGTACAGTCACCTACATAGACCTCATGTTCAATCTACATGTATGTACAAACACATGTATGGGATACATTTATAAAGGCCTTTTAAGAAAATTTTGTTTCTGTTCCTTTCTTTTTTAACTTGATTTGTTAGATATTGGGACATACTGGGGAAAATGTTTTATGTAAATACAAAAAGGAGCACATGGGAGAAGACAATACCTGAGTCTAAGTAGCAATAGGTAATATCTATAATGCTGGAAGTGAAAAGTTATCCTAGGATGAGTGATGTTATTAAGGTGAGGGTATTAAACATGCATGGGATAGACATACGGCTCCTGAATCTAAGACGAGACCAACGACTGATTAAGGTTTGAGTCTTTACAGCAGGAGAAACGTGCGAGTAGACGGGGGCCGAATGGGGCCGATCTGTCGGCAGGTTCCATGATTCTATAATATTAGATTTAAAAGAGCAAAATGCGCTATGCGTTGCTTTGAGACCCTTTGTATCATATTTGTTCAACATTGTGGCTTCACAGAGTCACCTGTTAACCGCTACAATGTAGCAAAATAATGAAAGCATAATTCTGTATATTATGCTGTATGATGTAGCAAAAGGAAAAAAGAATGCATGCAATTTGTGACATGTATATGTTCTGTTACACACACACACACTTTTTACGTAAAAAGTCTATAAGGGGAGGCCAAGGAACGGTTGGAGCCTCTCGAAAAAAACAAGACTCCCCCTGAAAATGTTTGATTGGCTGAAATAGTTTTTAATGGAGTCATCACGGCGTTAACTGCCACGCTTCATAATTTTAAATAGTCTTCAGTTAGCTAAAACATCAATTTCAATTTTAAGTAAGTCACTTAAAGCCCGGCTTAATCTTGCTGAAATGGATTTTTGTTTAAAAAAAACCTCCAAAAGGTAAAAAGTAAGATTTCGTAAATGGATATTTCGGTTCTGTTTCATTTCTAGCTTCCAAAGTCGCGCAGAATACACAGAAAACAAAATGATTCCTTTTTGGTGCAAAGTTTCAATGTTGATCTTATCACCGTGGCAACCATTGACTTGGTTCTTCTGCTTAGACCATTCCTATGGTTGCTATGGTGATAAAACTGATAGAACATTCCATTGGTTCCAACGTTCCAAACGTAGCAGTTGCTCTCAGTACGTTGATCAAATTAAACTGACCCGTTATGGTCTGTATCTTGAACATGGTGTGGTTTGTGCGTTTGATTGCGAACATAATCTCTAGGTAGAGGTCGGCTTCATTTGCCTTTCGTCCTCCACTACGTTTTCCTAATCCAACAAGTAATAAAAGCATCATGAAGGTGCAGAGGCACCCCACGATTATCAGAAGAGTATCTAACATCTTCTCACTCGCCTGCTCTGCTGAGCAATGAGAAGTGTCTGAGTTTCACCTGCTTTATATAACCTCCTATGATGACATCACAGAGGCTGATGATGCAATAGTGGGTGTGGCTGCATCAAGTGGGCGGGGTCTAAATCATTTCACTTCCAACCACAAATGAGACAAGTCCCTTAAAGCCTGGCTTAATCTTACAGAAATGGATTTTTGTTTAATAAAAAAAAACCAAAAGGTTAAAAGTAATATTTCATAAATGGATATTTCGGTTCTGTTTCATTTCTGGCTTGAAAAGTCGCGCAGAATACACGGAAAACAAAATGATTCCTTTTTGGTGCAAAGTTTCAATGTTGATCTTATCACCATGGCAACCATTGACCTGGTTCTTCTGCTTAGACCATTCCTATGGTTGCTATGGTGATAGACCTGATAGAACATTCCATTGGTTCCAACGTTCCAAATGTAGCTGTTGCTCTCAGTACGTTGATATTGCCCTTGATCAAATTAAACTGACCCGTTATCTTAGAACATTAACTGATAATTGCTAAATATCACACGTTATTTGTGGGAAATAATAATATTTTTAAATAAACAGCATGAACTATACTAAATGTTAACAGAATTTTATTGACACGTTAAATTGGAAGTTCAGTTTACAGATAACATGAAAATCCTCTGGTGGAGGTCAGTGTAGGATGATGGTCTTGGACTCCATGGTGTAGCCAGCGAGACAAACAGGCAGATGATGCAATAATAGGCGTGGCTGAATCAAGTGGGCGGGGCCTAAATCATTTCAGTTCCAACCACAAATGAGACAAGTCGTGGGCAAAGCAGGCTCAGGAGGGCCAACCACATATCCATACATGCGTGGTAGAGCAGCTTGTCAGCGTAACTACCAACATGTCAAGATCATGTCACAGGTGCAATCTCACCTCTCAAAGTCCCTCAAATAAATATAAAATATATTGTCTCCATTTGAGTTTTTCCTCATATTACTATGGCATTTAATTCCACCATCTAAGCGTGCCGACCCTGGCATATGTTGTGTACAGTCACCTACATAGACCTCATGTTCAATCTACATGTATGTACAAACACATGTATGGGATACATTTATAAAGGCCTTTTAAGAACATTTTGTTTCTGTTCCTTTCTTTTTTTTAACTTAATTTGTTAGATATTGGGACATACTGGGGAAAATGTTTTATGTAAATACAAAAAGGAGCACATGGGAGAAGACAATACCTGAGTCTAAGTAGCAATAGGTAATATCTATAATGCTGGAAGTGAAAAGTTATCCTAGGATGAGTGATGTTATTAAGGTGAGGGTATTAAACATGCATGGGATAGACATACGGCTCCTGAATCTAAGACGAGACCAACGACTGATTAGGGTTTGAGTCTTTACAGCAGGAGAAACGTGCGAGTAGACGGGGGCCGAATGGGGCCGATCTGTCGGCAGGTTCCATGATTCTATAATATTAGATTTAAAAGAGCAAAATGCGCTATGCGTTGCTTTGAGACCCTTTGTATCATATTTGTTCAACATTGTGGCTTCACAGAGTCACCTGTTAACCGCTACAATGTAGCAAAATAATGAAAGCATAATTCTGTATATTATGCTGTATGATGTAGCAAAAGGAAAAAAGAATGCATGCAATTTGTGACATGTATATGTTCTGTTACACACACACACACTTTTTACGTAAAAAGTCTATAAGGGGAGGCCAAGGAACGGTTGGAGCCTCTCGAAAAAAACAAGACTCCCCCTGAAAATGTTTGATTGGCTGAAATAGTTTTTAATGGAGTCATCACGGCGTTAACTGCCACGCTTCATAATTTTAAATAGTCTTCAGTTAGCTAAAACATCAATTTCAATTTTAAGTAAGTCACTTAAAGCCCGGCTTAATCTTGCTGAAATTGATTTTTGTTTAAAAAAAACCTCCAAAAGGTAAAAAGTAAGATTTCGTAAATGGATATTTCGGTTCTGTTTCATTTCTAGCTTCCAAAGTCGCGCAGAATACACAGAAAACAAAATGATTCCTTTTTGGTGCAAAGTTTCAATGTTGATCTTATCACCGTGGCAACCATTGACTTGGTTCTTCTGCTTAGACCATTCCTATGGTTGCTATGGTGATAAAACTGATAGAACATTCCATTGGTTCCAACGTTCCAAACGTAGCAGTTGCTCTCAGTACGTTGATCAAATTAAACTGACCCGTTATGGTCTGTATCTTGAACATGGTGTGGTTTGTGCGTTTGATTGCGAACATAATCTCTAGGTAGAGGTCGGCTTCATTTGCCTTTCGTCCTCCACTACGTTTTCCTAATCCAACAAGTAATAAAAGCATCATGAAGGTGCAGAGGCACCCCACGATTATCAGAAGAGTATCTAACATCTTCTCACTCGCCTGCTCTGCTGAGCAATGAGAAGTGTCTGAGTTTCACCTGCTTTATATAACCTCCTATGATGACATCACAGAGGCTGATGATGCAATAGTGGGCGTGGGTGCATCAAGTGGGCGGGGTCTAAATCATTTCACTTCCAACCACAAATGAGACAAGTCCCTTAAAGCCTGGCTTAATCTTACAGAAATGGATTTTTGTTTAATAAAAAAAAAAACAAAAGGTTAAAAGTAATATTTCATAAATGGATATTTCGGTTCTGTTTCATTTCTGGCTTGAAAAGTCGCGCAGAATACACGGAAAACAAAATGATTCCTTTTTGGTGCAAAGTTTCAATGTTGATCTTATCACCATGGCAACCATTGACCTGGTTCTTCTGCTTAGACCATTCCTATGGTTGCTATGGTGATAGACCTGATAGAACATTCCATTGGTTCCAACGTTCCAAATGTAGCTGTTGCTCTCAGTACGTTGATATTGCCCTTGATCAAATTAAACTGACCCGTTATCTTAGAACATTAACTGATAATTGCTAAATATCACACGTTATTTGTGGGAAATAATAATATTTTTAAATAAACAGCATGAACTATACTAAATGTTAACAGAATTTTATTGACACGTTAAATTGGAAGTTCAGTTTACAGATAACATGAAAATCCTCTGGTGGAGGTCAGTGTAGGATGATGGTCTTGGACTCCATGGTGTAGCCAGCGAGACAAACAGGCAGATGATGCAATAATAGGCGTGGCTGAATCAAGTGGGCGGGGCCTAAATCATTTCAGTTCCAACCACAAATGAGACAAGTCGTGGGCAAAGCAGGCTCAGGAGGGCCAACCACATATCCATACATGCGTGGTAGAGCAGCTTGTCAGCGTAACTACCAACATGTCAAGATCATGTCACAGGTGCAATCTCACCTCTCAAAGTCCCTCAAATAAATATAAAATATATTGTCTCCATTTGAGTTTTTCCTCATATTACTATGGCATTTAATTCCACCATCTAAGCGTGCCGACCCTGGCATATGTTGTGTACAGTCACCTACATAGACCTCATGTTCAATCTACATGTATGTACAAACACATGTATGGGATACATTTATAAAGGCCTTTTAAGAACATTTTGTTTCTGTTCCTTTCTTTTTTTTAACTTAATTTGTTAGATATTGGGACATACTGGGGAAAATGTTTTATGTAAATACAAAAAGGAGCACATGGGAGAAGACAATACCTGAGTCTAAGTAGCAATAGGTAATATCTATAATGCTGGAAGTGAAAAGTTATCCTAGGATGAGTGATGTTATTAAGGTGAGGGTATTAAACATGCATGGGATAGACATACGGCTCCTGAATCTAAGACGAGACCAACGACAGATTAAGGTTTGAGTCTTTACAGCAGGAGAAACGTGCGAGTAGACGGGGGCCGAATGGGGCCGATCTGTCGGCAGGTTCCATGATTCTATAATATTAGATTTAAAAGAGCAAAATGCGCTATGCGTTGCTTTGAGACCCTTTGTATCATATTTGTTCAACATTGTGGCTTCACAGAGTCACCTGTTAACCGCTACAATGTAGCAAAATAATGAAAGCATAATTCTGTATATTATGCTGTATGATGTAGCAAAAGGAAAAAAGAATGCATGCAATTTGTGACATGTATATGTTCTGTTACACACACACACACTTTTTACGTAAAAAGTCTATAAGGGGAGGCCAAGGAACGGTTGGAGCCTCTCGAAAAAAACAAGACTCCCCCTGAAAATGTTTGATTGGCTGAAATAGTTTTTAATGGAGTCATCACGGCGTTAACTGCCACGCTTCATAATTTTAAATAGTCTTCAGTTAGCTAAAACATCAATTTCAATTTTAAGTAAGTCACTTAAAGCCCGGCTTAATCTTGCTGAAATGGATTTTTGTTTAAAAAAAACCTCCAAAAGGTAAAAAGTAAGATTTCGTAAATGGATATTTCGGTTCTGTTTCATTTCTAGCTTCCAAAGTCGCGCAGAATACACAGAAAACAAAATGATTCCTTTTTGGTGCAAAGTTTCAATGTTGATCTTATCACCGTGGCAACCATTGACTTGGTTCTTCTGCTTAGACCATTCCTATGGTTGCTATGGTGATAAAACTGATAGAACATTCCATTGGTTCCAACGTTCCAAACGTAGCAGTTGCTCTCAGTACGTTGATCAAATTAAACTGACCCGTTATGGTCTGTATCTTGAACATGGTGTGGTTCGTGCGTTTGATTGCGAACATAATCTCTAGGTAGAGGTCGGCTTCATTTGCCTTTCGTCCTCCACTACGTTTTCCTAATCCAACAAGTAATAAAAGCATCATGAAGGTGCAGAGGCACCCCACGATTATCAGAAGAGTATCTAACATCTTCTCACTCGCCTGCTCTGCTGAGCAATGAGAAGTGTCTGAGTTTCACCTGCTTTATATAACCTCCTATGATGACATCACAGAGGCTGATGATGCAATAGTGGGCGTGGGTGCATCAAGTGGGCGGGGTCTAAATCATTTCACTTCCAACCACAAATGAGACAAGTCCCTTAAAGCCTGGCTTAATCTTACAGAAATGGATTTTTGTTTAATAAAAAAAAACCAAAAGGTTAAAAGTAATATTTCATAAATGGATATTTCGGTTCTGTTTCATTTCTGGCTTGAAAAGTCGCGCAGAATACACGGAAAACAAAATGATTTCTTTTTGGTGCAAAGTTTCAATGTTGATCTTATCACCATGGCAACCATTGACCTGGTTCTTCTGCTTAGACCATTCCTATGGTTGCTATGGTGATAGACCTGATAGAACATTCCATTGGTTCCAACGTTCCAAATGTAGCTGTTGCTCTCAGTACGTTGATATTGCCCTTGATCAAATTAAACTGACCCGTTATCTTAGAACATTAACTGATAATTGCTAAATATCACACGTTATTTGTGGGAAATAATAATATTTTTAAATAAACAGCATGAACTATACTAAATGTTAACAGAATTTTATTGACACGTTAAATTGGAAGTTCAGTTTACAGATAACATGAAAATCCTCTGGTGGAGGTCAGTGTAGGATGATGGTCTTGGACTCCATGGTGTAGCCAGCGAGACAAACAGGCAGATGATGCAATAATAGGCGTGGCTGAATCAAGTGGGCGGGGCCTAAATCATTTCAGTTCCAACCACAAATGAGACAAGTCGTGGGCAAAGCAGGCTCAGGAGGGCCAACCACATATCCATACATGCGTGGTAGAGCAGCTTGTCAGCGTAACTACCAACATGTCAAGATCATGTCACAGGTGCAATCTCACCTCTCAAAGTCCCTCAAATAAATATAAAATATATTGTCTCCATTTGAGTTTTTCCTCATATTACTATGGCATTTAATTCCACCATCTAAGCGTGCCGACCCTGGCATATGTTGTGTACAGTCACCAACATAGACCTCATGTTCAATCTACATGTATGTACAAACACATGTATGGGATACATTTATAAAGGCCTTTTAAGAACATTTTGTTTCTGTTCCTTTCTTTTTTTTAACTTAATTTGTTAGATATTGGGACATACTGGGGAAAATGTTTTATGTAAATACAAAAAGGAGCACATGGGAGAAGACAATACCTGAGTCTAAGTAGCAATAGGTAATATCTATAATGCTGGAAGTGAAAAGTTATCCTAGGATGAGTGATGTTATTAAGGTGAGGGTATTAAACATGCATGGGATAGACATACGGCTCCTGAATCTAAGACGAGACCAACGACTGATTAAGGTTTGAGTCTTTACAGCAGGAGAAACGTGCGAGTAGACGGGGGCCGAATGGGGCCGATCTGTCGGCAGGTTCCATGATTCTATAATATTAGATTTAAAAGAGCAAAATGCGCTATGCGTTGCTTTGAGACCCTTTGTATCATATTTGTTCAACATTGTGGCTTCACAGAGTCACCTGTTAACCGCTACAATGTAGCAAAATAATGAAAGCATAATTCTGTATATTATGCTGTATGATGTAGCAAAAGGAAAAAAGAATGCATGCAATTTGTGACATGTATATGTTCTGTTACACACACACACACTTTTTACGTAAAAAGTCTATAAGGGGAGGCCAAGGAACGGTTGGAGCCTCTCGAAAAAAACAAGACTCCCCCTGAAAATGTTTGATTGGCTGAAATAGTTTTTAATGGAGTCATCACAGCGTTAACTGCCACGCTTCATAATTTTAAATAGTCTTCAGTTAGCTAAAACATCAATTTCAATTTTAAGTAAGTCACTTAAAGCCCGGCTTAATCTTGCTGAAATGGATTTTTGTTTAAAAAAAACCTCCAAAAGGTAAAAAGTAAGATTTCGTAAATGGATATTTCGGTTCTGTTTCATTTCTAGCTTCCAAAGTCGCGCAGAATACACAGAAAACAAAATGATTCCTTTTTGGTGCAAAGTTTCAATGTTGATCTTATCACCGTGGCAACCATTGACTTGGTTCTTCTGCTTAGACCATTCCTATGGTTGCTATGGTGATAAAACTGATAGAACATTCCATTGGTTCCAACGTTCCAAACGTAGCAGTTGCTCTCAGTACGTTGATCAAATTAAACTGACCCGTTATGGTCTGTATCTTGAACATGGTGTGGTTTGTGCGTTTGATTGCGAACATAATCTCTAGGTAGAGGTCGGCTTCATTTGCCTTTCGTCCTCCACTACGTTTTCCTAATCCAACAAGTAATAAAAGCATCATGAAGGTGCAGAGGCACCCCACGATTATCAGAAGAGTATCTAACATCTTCTCACTCGCCTGCTCTGCTGAGCAATGAGAAGTGTCTGAGTTTCACCTGCTTTATATAACCTCCTATGATGACATCACAGAGGCTGATGATGCAATAGTGGGCGTGGGTGCATCAAGTGGGCGGGGTCTAAATCATTTCACTTCCAACCACACAAATGAGACAAGTCCCTTAAAGCCTGGCTTAATCTTACAGAAATGGATTTTTGTTTAATAAAAAAAAAACAAAAGGTTAAAAGTAATATTTCATAAATGGATATTTCGGTTCTGTTTCATTTCTGGCTTGAAAAGTCGCGCAGAATACACGAAAACAAAATGATTCCTTTTTGGTGCAAAGTTTCAATGTTGATCTTATCACCATGGCAACCATTGACCTGGTTCTTCTGCTTAGACCATTCCTATGGTTGCTATGGTGATAGACCTGATAGAACATTCCATTGGTTCCAACGTTCCAAATGTAGCTGTTGCTCTCAGTACGTTGATATTGCCCTTGATCAAATTAAACTGACCCGTTATCTTAGAACATTAACTGATAATTGCTAAATATCACACGTTATTTGTGGGAAATAATAATATTTTTAAATAAACAGCATGAACTATACTAAATGTTAACAGAATTTTATTGACACGTTAAATTGGAAGTTCAGTTTACAGATAACATGAAAATCCTCTGGTGGAGGTCAGTGTAGGATGATGGTCTTGGACTCCATGGTGTAGCCAGCGAGACAAACAGGCAGATGATGCAATAATAGGCGTGGCTGAATCAAGTGGGCGGGGCCTAAATCATTCAGTTCCAACCACAAATGAGACAAGTCGTGGGCAAAGCAGGCTCAGGAGGGCCAACCACATATCCATACATGCGTGGTAGAGCAGCTTGTCAGCGTAACTACCAACATGTCAAGATCATGTCACAGGTGCAATCTCACCTCTCAAAGTCCCTCAAATAAATATAAAATATATTGTCTCCATTTGAGTTTTTCCTCATATTACTATGGCATTTAATTCCACCATCTAAGCGTGCCGACCCTGGCATATGTTGTGTACAGTCACCTACATAGACCTCATGTTCAATCTACATGTATGTACAAACACATGTATGGGATACATTTATAAAGGCCTTTTAAGAACATTTTGTTTCTGTTCCTTTCTTTTTTTTAACTTAATTTGTTAGATATTGGGACATACTGGGGAAAATGTTTTATGTAATTACAAAAAGGAGCACATGGGAGAAGACAATACCTGAGTCTAAGTAGCAATAGGTAATATCTATAATGCTGGAAGTGAAAAGTTATCCTAGGATGAGTGATGTTATTAAGGTGAGGGTATTAAACATGCATGGGATAGACATACGGCTCCTGAATCTAAGACGAGACCAACGACAGATTAAGGTTTGAGTCTTTACAGCAGGAGAAACGTGCGAGTAGACGGGGGCCGAATGGGGCCGATCTGTCGGCAGGTTCCATGATTCTATAATATTAGATTTAAAAGAGCAAAATGCGCTATGCGTTGCTTTGAGACCCTTTGTATCATATTTGTTCAACATTGTGGCTTCACAGAGTCACCTGTTAACCGCTACAATGTAGCAAAATAATGAAAGCATAATTCTGTATATTATGCTGTATGATGTAGCAAAAGGAAAAAAGAATGCATGCAATTTGTGACATGTATACGTTCTGTTACACACACACACACTTTTTACGTAAAAAGTCTATAAGGGGAGGCCAAGGAACGGTTGGAGCCTCTCGAAAAAAACAAGACTCCCCTGAAAATGTTTGATTGGCTGAAATAGTTTTTAATGGAGTCATCACGGCGTTAACTGCCACGCTTCATAATTTTAAATAGTCTTCAGTTAGCTAAAACATCAATTTCAATTTTAAGTAAGTCACTTAAAGCCCGGCTTAATCTTGCTGAAATGGATTTTTGTTTAAAAAAAACCTCCAAAGGTAAAAGTAAGATTTTGTAAAGGGATATTTCGGTTCTGTTTCATTTCTAGCTCCAAAGTCGCGCAGAATACACAGAAAACATAATGATTCCTTTTTGGTGCAAAGTTTCAATGTTGATCTTATCACCGTGGCAACCATTGACTTGGTTCTTCTGCTTAGACCATTCCTATGGTTGCTATGGTGATAAAACTGATAGAACATTCCATTGGTTCCAACGGTTCCAAACGTAGCAGTTGCTCTCAGTACGTTGATCAAATTAAACTGACCCGTTATGGTCTGTATCTTGAACATAGTGTGGTTTGTGCGTTTGATTGCGAACATAATCTCTAGGTAGAGGTCGGCTTCATTTGCCTTTCGTCCTCCACTACGTTTTCCTAATCCAACAAGTAATAAAAGCATCATGAAGGTGCAGAGGCACCCCACGATTATCAGAAGAGTATCTAACATCTTCTCACTCGCCTGCTCTGCTGAGCAATGAGAAGTGTCTGAGTTTCACCTGCTTTATATAACCTCCTATGATGACATCACAGAGGCTGATGATGCAATAGTGGGTGTGGCTGCATCAAGTGGGCGGGGTCTAAATCATTTCACTTCCAACCACAAATGAGACAAGTCCCTTAAAGCCTGGCTTAATCTTACAGAAATGGATTTTTGTTTAATAAAAAAAAACCAAAGGTTAAAAGTAATATTTCATAAATGGATATTTCGGTTCTGTTTCATTTCTGGCTTGAAAAGTCGCGCAGAATACACGGAACACAAAATGATTCCTTTTTGGTGCAAAGTTTCAATGTTGATCTTATCACCATGGCAACCATTGACCTGGTTCTTCTGCTTAGACCATTCCTATGGTTGCTATGGTGATAGACCTGATAGAACATTCATTGGTTCCAACGTTCCAAATGTAGCTGTTGCTCTCAGTACGTTGATATTGCCCTTGATCAAATTAAACTGACCCGTTATCTTAGAACATTAACTGATAATTGCTAAATATCACATGTTATTTGTGGGAAATAATAATATTTTTAAATAAACAGCATGAACTATACTAAATGTTAACAGAATTTTATTGACACGTTAAATTGGAAGTTCAGTTTACAGATAACATGAAAATCCTCTGGTGGAGGTCAGTGTAGGATGATGGTCTTGGACTCCATGGTGTAGCCAGCGAGACAAACAGGCAGATGATGCAATAATAGGCGTGGCTGAATCAAGTGGGCGGGGCCTAAATCATTTCAGTTCCAACCACAAATGAGACAAGTCGTGGGCAAAGCAAGCTCAGAGGGGCCAACCACATATCCATACATGCGTGGTAGAGCAGCTTGTCAGCGTAACTACCAACATGTCAAGATCATGTCACAGGTGCAATCTCACCTCTCAAAGTCCCTCAAATAAATATAAAATATATTGTCTCCATTTGAGTTTTTCCTCATATTACTATGGCATTTAATTCCACCATCTAAGCGTGCCGACCCTGGCATATGTTGTGTACAGTCACCTACATAGACCTCATGTTCAATCTACATGTATGTACAAACACATGTATGGGATACATTTATAAAGGCCTTTTAAGAACATTTTGTTTCTCTTCCTTTCTTTTTTTTAACTTAATTTGTTAGATATTGGGACATACTGGGGAAAATGTTTTATGTAAATACAAAAAGGAGCACATGGGAGAAGACAATACCTGAGTCTAAGTAGCAATAGGTAATATCTATAATGCTGGAAGTGAAAAGTTATCCTAGGATGAGTGATGTTATTAAGGTGAGGGTATTAAACATGCATGGGATAGACATACGGCTCCTGAATCTAAGACGAGACCAACGACTGATTAAGGTTTGAGTCTTTACAGCAGGAGAAACGTGCGAGTAGACGGGGGCCGAATGGGGCCGATCTGTCGGCAGGTTCCATGATTCTATAATATTAGATTTAAAAGAGCAAAATGCGCTATGCGTTGCTTTGAGACCCTTTGTATCATATTTGTTCAACATTGTGGCTTCACAGAGTCACCTGTTAACCGCTACAATGTAGCAAAATAATGAAAGCATAATTCTGTATATTATGCTGTATGATGTAGCAAAAGGAAAAAAGAATGCATGCAATTTGTGACATGTATATGTTCTGTTACACACACACACACTTTTTACGTAAAAAGTCTATAAGGGGAGGCCAAGGAACGGTTGGAGCCTCTCGAAAAAAACAAGACTCCCCCTGAAAATGTTTGATTGGCTGAAATAGTTTTTAATGGAGTCATCACGGCGTTAACTGCCACGCTTCATAATTTTAAATAGTCTTCAGTTAGCTAAAACATCAATTTCAATTTTAAGTAAGTCACTTAAAGCCCGGCTTAATCTTGCTGAAATGGATTTTTGTTTAAAAAAAACCTCCAAAAGGTAAAAAGTAAGATTTCGTAAATGGATATTTCGGTTCTGTTTCATTTCTAGCTTCCAAAGTCGCGCAGAATACACAGAAAACAAAATGATTCCTTTTTGGTGCAAAGTTTCAATGTTGATCTTATCACCGTGGCAACCATTGACTTGGTTCTTCTGCTTAGACCATTCCTATGGTTGCTATGGTGATAAAACTGATAGAACATTCCATTGGTTCCAACGTTCCAAACGTAGCAGTTGCTCTCAGTACGTTGATCAAATTAAACTGACCCGTTATGGTCTGTATCTTGAACATGGTGTGGTTTGTGCGTTTGATTGCGAACATAATCTCTAGGTAGAGGTCGGCTTCATTTGCCTTTCGTCCTCCACTACGTTTTCCTAATCCAACAAGTAATAAAAGCATCATGAAGGTGCAGAGGCACCCCACGATTATCAGAAGAGTATCTAACATCTTCTCACTCGCCTGCTCTGCTGAGCAATGAGAAGTGTCTGAGTTTCACCTGCTTTATATAACCTCCTATGATGACATCACAGAGGCTGATGATGCAATAGTGGGTGTGGCTGCATCAAGTGGGCGGGGTCTAAATCATTTCACTTCCAACCACAAATGAGACAAGTCCCTTAAAGCCTGGCTTAATCTTACAGAAATGGATTTTTGTTTAATAAAAAAAAACCAAAAGGTTAAAAGTAATATTTCATAAATGGATATTTCGGTTCTGTTTCATTTCTGGCTTGAAAAGTCGCGCAGAATACACGGAACACAAAATGATTCCTTTTTGGTGCAAAGTTTCAATGTTGATCTTATCACCATGGCAACCATTGACCTGGTTCTTCTGCTTAGACCATTCCTATGGTTGCTATGGTGATAGACCTGATAGAACATTCCATTGGTTCCAACGTTCCAAATGTAGCTGTTGCTCTCAGTACGTTGATATTGCCCTTGATCAAATTAAACTGACCCGTTATCTTAGAACATTAACTGATAATTGCTAAATATCACATGTTATTTGTGGGAAATAATAATATTTTTAAATAAACAGCATGAACTATACTAAATGTTAACAGAATTTTATTGACACGTTAAATTGGAAGTTCAGTTTACAGATAACATGAAAATCCTCTGGTGGAGGTCAGTGTAGGATGATGGTCTTGGACTCCATGGTGTAGCCAGCGAGACAAACAGGCAGATGATGCAATAATAGGCGTGGCTGAATCAAGTGGGCGGGGCCTAAATCATTTCAGTTCCAACCACAAATGAGACAAGTCGTGGGCAAAGCAGGCTCAGGAGGGCCAACCACATATCCATACATGCGTGGTAGAGCAGCTTGTCAGCGTAACTACCAACATGTCAAGATCATGTCACAGGTGCAATCTCACCTCTCAAAGTCCCTCAAATAAATATAAAATATATTGTCTCCATTTGAGTTTTTCCTCATATTACTATGGCATTTAATTCCACCATCTAAGCGTGCCGACCCTGGCATATGTTGTGTACAGTCACCTACATAGACCTCATGTTCAATCTACATGTATGTACAAACACATGTATGGGATACATTTATAAAGGCCTTTTAAGAACATTTTGTTTCTGTTCCTTTCTTTTTTTTAACTTAATTTGTTAGATATTGGGACATACTGGGGAAAATGTTTTATGTAAATACAAAAAGGAGCACATGGGAGAAGACAATACCTGAGTCTAAGTAGCAATAGGTAATATCTATAATGCTGGAAGTGAAAAGTTATCCTAGGATGAGTGATGTTATTAAGGTGAGGGTATTAAACATGCATGGGATAGACATACGGCTCCTGAATCTAAGACGAGACCAACGACTGATTAAGGTTTGAGTCTTTACAGCAGGAGAAACGTGCGAGTAGACGGGGGCCGAATGGGGCCGATCTGTCGGCAGGTTCCATGATTCTATAATATTAGATTTAAAAGAGCAAAATGCGCTATGCGTTGCTTTGAGACCCTTTGTATCATATTTGTTCAACATTGTGGCTTCACAGAGTCACCTGTTAACCGCTACAATGTAGCAAAATAATGAAAGCATAATTCTGTATATTATGCTGTATGATGTAGCAAAAGGAAAAAAGAATGCATGCAATTTGTGACATGTATATGTTCTGTTACACACACACACACTTTTTACGTAAAAAGTCTATAAGGGGAGGCCAAGGAACGGTTGGAGCCTCTCGAAAAAAACAAGACTCCCCCTGAAAATGTTTGATTGGCTGAAATAGTTTTTAATGGAGTCATCACGGCGTTAACTGCCACGCTTCATAATTTTAAATAGTCTTCAGTTAGCTAAAACATCAATTTCAATTTTAAGTAAGTCACTTAAAGCCCGGCTTAATCTTGCTGAAATGGATTTTTGTTTAAAAAAAACCTCCAAAAGGTAAAAAGTAAGATTTCGTAAATGGATATTTCGGTTCTGTTTCATTTCTAGCTTCCAAAGTCGCGCAGAATACACAGAAAACAAAATGATTCCTTTTTGGTGCAAAGTTTCAATGTTGATCTTATCACCGTGGCAACCATTGACTTGGTTCTTCTGCTTAGACCATTCCTATGGTTGCTATGGTGATAAAACTGATAGAACATTCCATTGGTTCCAACGTTCCAAACGTAGCAGTTGCTCTCAGTACGTTGATCAAATTAAACTGACCCGTTATGGTCTGTATCTTGAACATGGTGTGGTTTGTGCGTTTGATTGCGAACATAATCTCTAGGTAGAGGTCGGCTTCATTTGCCTTTCGTCCTCCACTACGTTTTCCTAATCCAACAAGTAATAAAAGCATCATGAAGGTGCAGAGGCACCCCACGATTATCAGAAGAGTATCTAACATCTTCTCACTCGCCTGCTCTGCTGAGCAATGAGAAGTGTCTGAGTTTCACCTGCTTTATATAACCTCCTATGATGACATCACAGAGGCTGATGATGCAATAGTGGGCGTGGCTGCATCAAGTGGGCGGGGTCTAAATCATTTCACTTCCAACCACAAATGAGACAAGTCCCTTAAAGCCTGGCTTAATCTTACAGAAATGGATTTTTGTTTAATAAAAAAAAAACAAAAGGTTAAAAGTAATATTTCATAAATGGATATTTCGGTTCTGTTTCATTCCTGGCTTGAAAAGTCGCGCAGAATACACGGAAAACAAAATGATTCCTTTTTGGTGCAAAGTTTCAATGTTGATCTTATCACCATGGCAACCATTGACCTGGTTCTTCTGCTTAGACCATTCCTATGGTTGCTATGGTGATAGACCTGATAGAACATTCCATTGGTTCCAACGTTCCAAATGTAGCTGTTGCTCTCAGTACGTTGATATTGCCCTTGATCAAATTAAACTGACCCGTTATCTTAGAACATTAACTGATAATTGCTAAATATCACACGTTATTTGTGGGAAATAATAATATTTTTAAATAAACAGCATGAACTATACTAAATGTTAACAGAATTTTATTGACACGTTAAATTGGAAGTTCAGTTTACAGATAACATGAAAATCCTCTGGTGGAGGTCAGTGTAGGATGATGGTCTTGGACTCCATGGTGTAGCCAGCGAGACAAACAGGCAGATGATGCAATAATAGGCGTGGCTGAATCAAGTGGGCGGGGCCTAAATCATTTCAGTTCCAACCACAAATGAGACAAGTCGTTGGCGAAGCAGGCTCAGGAGGGCCAACCACATATCCATACATGCGTGGTAGAGCAGCTTGTCAGCGTAGCTACCAACATGTCAAGATCATGTCACAGGTGCAATCTCACCTCTCAAAGTCCCTCAAATAAATATAAAATATATTGTCTCCATTTGAGTTTTTCCTCATATTACTATGGCATTTAATTCCACCATCTAAGCGTGCCGACCCTGGCATATGTTGTGTACAGTCACCTACATAGACCTCATGTTCAATCTACATGTATGTATAAACACATGTATGGGATACATTTATAAAGGCCTTTTAAGAACATTTTGTTTCTGTTCCTTTCTTTTTTTTAACTTAATTTGTTAGATATTGGGACATACTGGGGAAAATGTTTTATGTAAATACAAAAAGGAGCACATGGGAGAAGACAATACCTGAGTCTAAGTAGCAATAGGTAATATCTATAATGCTGGAAGTGAAAAGTTATCCTAGGATGAGTGATGTTATTAAGGTGAGGGTATTAAACATGCATGGGATAGACATACGGCTCCTGAATCTAAGACGAGACCAACGACTGATTAAGGTTTGAGTCTTTACAGCAGGAGAAACGTGCGAGTAGACGGGGGCTGAATGGGGCCGATCTGTCGGCAGGTTCCATGATTCTATAATATTAGATTTAAAAGAGCAAAATGCGCTATGCGTTGCTTTGAGACCCTTTGTATCATATTTGTTCAACATTGTGGCTTCACAGAGTCACCTGTTAACCGCTACAATGTAGCAAAATAATGAAAGCATAATTCTGTATATTATGCTGTATGATGTAGCAAAAGGAAAAAAGAATGCATGCAATTTGTGACATGTATATGTTCTGTTACACACACACACACTTTTTACGTAAAAAGTCTATAAGGGGAGGCCAAGGAACGGTTGGAGCCTCTCGAAAAAAACAAGACTCCCCCTGAAAATGTTTGATTGGCTGAAATAGTTTTTAATGGAGTCATCACGGCGTTAACTGCCACGCTTCATAATTTTAAATAGTCTTCAGTTAGCTAAAACATCAATTTCAATTTTAAGTAAGTCACTTAAAGCCCGGCTTAATCTTGCTGAAATGGATTTTTGTTTAAAAAAAACCTCCAAAAGGTAAAAAGTAAGATTTCGTAAATGGATATTTCGGTTCTGTTTCATTTCTAGCTTCCAAAGTCACGCAGAATACACAGAAAACAAAATGATTCCTTTTTGGTGCAAAGTTTCAATGTTGATCTTATCACCGTGGCAACCATTGACTTGGTTCTTCTGCTTAGACCATTCCTATGGTTGCTATGGTGATAAAACTGATAGAACATTCCATTGGTTCCAACGTTCCAAACGTAGCAGTTGCTCTCAGTACGTTGATCAAATTAAACTGACCCGTTATGGTCTGTATCTTGAACATGGTGTGGTTTGTGCGTTTGATTGCGAACATAATCTCTAGGTAGAGGTCGGCTTCATTTGCCTTTCGTCCTCCACTACGTTTTCCTAATCCAACAAGTAATAAAAGCATCATGAAGGTGCAGAGGCACCCCACGATTATCAGAAGAGTATCTAACATCTTCTCACTCGCCTGCTCTGCTGAGCAATGAGAAGTGTCTGAGTTTCACCTGCTTTATATAACCTCCTATGATGACATCACAGAGGCTGATGATGCAATAGTGGGCGTGGGTGCATCAAGTGGGCGGGGTCTAAGTCATTTCACTTCCAACCACAAATGAGACAAGTCCCTTAAAGCCTGGCTTAATCTTACAGAAATGGATTTTTGTTTAATAAAAAAAAAACAAAAGGTTAAAAGTAATATTTCATAAATGGATATTTCGGTTCTGTTTCATTTCTGGCTTGAAAAGTCGCGCAGAATACACGGAAAACAAAATGATTCCTTTTTGGTGCAAAGTTTCAATGTTGATCTTATCACCATGGCAACCATTGACCTGGTTCTTCTGCTTAGACCATTCCTATGGTTGCTATGGTGATAGACCTGATAGAACATTCCATTGGTTCCAACGTTCCAAATGTAGCTGTTGCTCTCAGTACGTTGATATTGCCCTTGATCAAATTAAACTGACCCGTTATCTTAGAACATTAACTGAGAATTGCTAAATATCACACGTTATTTGTGGGAAATAATAATATTTTTAAATAAACAGCATGAACTATACTAAATGTTAACAGAATTTTATTGACACGTTAAATTGGAAGTTCAGTTTACAGATAACATGAAAATCCTCTGGTGGAGGTCAGTGTAGGATGATGGTCTTGGACTCCATGGTGTAGCCAGCGAGACAAACAGGCAGATGATGCAATAATAGGCGTGGCTGAATCAAGTGGGCGGGGCCTAAATCATTTCAGTTCCAACCACAAATGAGACAAGTCGTGGGCAAAGCAGGCTCAGGAGGGCCAACCACATATCCATACATGCGTGGTAGAGCAGCTTGTCAGCGTAACTACCAACATGTCAAGATCATGTCACAGGTGCAATCTCACCTCTCAAAGTCCCTCAAATAAATATAAAATATATTGTCTCCATTTGAGTTTTTCCTCATATTACTATGGCATTTAATTCCACCATCTAAGCGTGCCGACCCTGGCATATGTTGTGTACAGTCACCTACATAGACCTCATGTTCAATCTACATGTATGTACAAACACATGTATGGGATACATTTATAAAGGCCTTTTAAGAACATTTTGTTTCTGTTCCTTTCTTTTTTTTTAACTTAATTTGTTAGATATTGGGACATACTGGGGAAAATGTTTTATGTAAATACAAAAAGGAGCACATGGGAGAAGACAATACCTGAGTCTAAGTAGCAATAGGTAATATCTATAATGCTGGAAGTGAAAAGTTATCCTAGGATGAGTGATGTTATTAAGGTGAGGGTATTAAACATGCATGGGATAGACATACGGCTCCTGAATCTAAGACGAGACCAACGACTGATTAAGGTTTGAGTCTTTACAGCAGGAGAAACGTGCGAGTAGACGGGGGCCGAATGGGGCCGATCTGTCGGCAGGTTCCATGATTCTATAATATTAGATTTAAAAGAGCAAAATGCGCTATGCGTTGCTTTGAGACCCTTTGTATCATATTTGTTCAACATTGTGGCTTCACAGAGTCACCTGTTAACCGCTACAATGTAGCAAAATAATGAAAGCATAATTCTGTATATTATGCTGTATGATGTAGCAAAAGGAAAAAAGAATGCATGCAATTTGTGACATGTATATGTTCTGTTACACACACACACACTTTTTACGTAAAAAGTCTATAAGGGGAGGCCAAGGAACGGTTGGAGCCTCTCGAAAAAAACAAGACTCCCCCTGAAAATGTTTGATTGGCTGAAATAGTTTTTAATGGAGTCATCACGGCGTTAACTGCCACGCTTCATAATTTTAAATAGTCTTCAGTTAGCTAAAACATCAATTTCAATTTTAAGTAAGTCACTTAAAGCCCGGCTTAATCTTGCTGAAATGGATTTTTGTTTAAAAAAAACCTCCAAAAGGTAAAAAGTAAGATTTCGTAAATGGATATTTCGGTTCTGTTTCATTTCTAGCTTCCAAAGTCGCGCAGAATACACAGAAAACAAAATGATTCCTTTTTGGTGCAAAGTTTCAATGTTGATCTTATCACCGTGGCAACCATTGACTTGGTTCTTCTGCTTAGACCATTCCTATGGTTGCTATGGTGATAAAACTGATAGAACATTCCATTGGTTCCAACGTTCCAAACGTAGCAGTTGCTCTCAGTACGTTGATCAAATTAAACTGACCCGTTATGGTCTGTATCTTGAACATGGTGTGGTTTGTGCGTTTGATTGCGAACATAATCTCTAGGTAGAGGTCGGCTTCATTTGCCTTTCGTCCTCCACTACGTTTTCCTAATCCAACAAGTAATAAAAGCATCATGAAGGTGCAGAGGCACCCCACGATTATCAGAAGAGTATCTAACATCTTCTCACTCGCCTGCTCTGCTGAGCAATGAGAAGTGTCTGAGTTTCACCTGCTTTATATAACCTCCTATGATGACATCACAGAGGCTGATGATGCAATAGTGGGCGTGGCTGCATCAAGTGGGCGGGGTCTAAATCATTTCACTTCCAACCACAAATGAGACAAGTCCCTTAAAGCCTGGCTTAATCTTACAGAAATGGATTTTTGTTTAATAAAAAAAAACCAAAAGGTTAAAAGTAATATTTCATAAATGGATATTTCGGTTCTGTTTCATTTCTGGCTTGAAAAGTCGCGCAGAATACACGGAAAACAAAATGATTCCTTTTTGGTGCAAAGTTTCAATGTTGATCTTATCACCATGGCAACCATTGACCTGGTTCTTCTGCTTAGACCATTCCTATGGTTGCTATGGTGATAGACCTGATAGAACATTCCATTGGTTCCAACGTTCCAAATGTAGCTGTTGCTCTCAGTACGTTGATATTGCCCTTGATCAAATTAAACTGACCCGTTATCTTAGAACATTAACTGAGAATTGCTAAATATCACACGTTATTTGTGGGAAATAATAATATTTTTAAATAAACAGCATGAACTATACTAAATGTTAACAGAATTTTATTGACACGTTAAATTGGAAGTTCAGTTTACAGATAACATGAAAATCCTCTGGTGGAGGTCAGTGTAGGATGATGGTCTTGGACTCCATGGTGTAGCCAGCGAGACAAACAGGCAGATGATGCAATAATAGGCGTGTCTGAATCAAGTGGGCGGGGCCTAAATCATTTCAGTTCCAACCACAAATGAGACAAGTCGTGGGCAAAGCAGGCTCAGGAGGGCCAACCACATATCCATACATGCGTGGTAGAACAGCTTGTCAGCGTAACTACCAACATGTCAAGATCATGTCACAGGTGCAATCTCACCTCTCAAAGTCCCTCAAATAAATATAAAATATATTGTCTCCATTTGAGTTTTTCCTCATATTACTATGGCATTTAATTCCACCATCTAAGCGTGCCGACCCTGGCATATGTTGTGTACAGTCACCTACATAGACCTCATGTTCAATCTACATGTATGTACAAACACATGTATGGGATACATTTATAAAGGCCTTTTAAGAACATTTTGTTTCTGTTCCTTTCTTTTTTTTTAACTTAATTTGTTAGATATTGGGACATACTGGGGAAAATGTTTTATGTAAATACAAAAAGGAGCACATGGGAGAAGACAATACCTGAGTCTAAGTAGCAATAGGTAATATCTGTAATGCTGGAAGTGAAAAGTTATCCTAGGATGAGTGATGTTATTAAGGTGAGGGTATTAAACATGCATGGGATAGACATACGGCTCCTGAATCTAAGACGAGACCAACGACTGATTAAGGTTTGAGTCTTTACAGCAGGAGAAACGTGCGAGTAGACGGGGGCCGATCTGTCGGCAGGTTCCATGATTCTATAATATTAGATTTAAAAGAGCAAAATGCGCTATGCGTTGCTTTGAGACCCTTTGTATCATATTTGTTCAACATTGTGGCTTCACAGAGTCACCTGTTAACCGCTACAATGTAGCAAAATAATGAAAGCATAATTCTGTATATTATGCTGTATGATGTAGCAAAAGGAAAAAAGAATGCATGCAATTTGTGACATGTATATGTTCTGTTACACACACACACACACACTTTTTACGTAAAAAGTCTGTAAGGGGAGGCCAAGGAACGGTTGGAGCCTCTCGAAAAAAACAAGACTCCCCCTGAAAATGTTTGATTGGCTGAAATAGTTTTTAATGGAGTCATCACGGCGTTAACTGCCACGCTTCATAATTTTAAATAGTCTTCAGTTAGCTAAAACATCAATTTCAATTTTAAGTAAGTCACTTAAAGCCCGGCTTAATCTTGCTGAAATGGATTTTTGTTTAAAAAAAACCTCCAAAAGGTAAAAAGTAAGATTTCGTAAATGGATATTTCGGTTCTGTTTCATTTCTAGCTTCCAAAGTCGCGCAGAATACACAGAAAACAAAATGATTCCTTTTTGGTGCAAAGTTTCAATGTTGATCTTATCACCGTGGCAACCATTGACTTGGTTCTTCTGCTTAGACCATTCCTATGGTTGCTATGGTGATAAAACTGATAGAACATTCCATTGGTTCCAACGTTCCAAACGTAGCAGTTGCTCTCAGTACGTTGATCAAATTAAACTGACCCGTTATGGTCTGTATCTTGAACATGGTGTGGTTTGTGCGTTTGATTGCGAACATAATCTCTAGGTAGAGGTCGGCTTCATTTGCCTTTCGTCCTCCACTACGTTTTCCTAATCCAACAAGTAATAAAAGCATCATGAAGGTGCAGAGGCACCCCACGATTATCAGAAGAGTATCTAACATCTTCTCACTCGCCTGCTCTGCTGAGCAATGAGAAGTGTCTGAGTTTCACCTGCTTTATATAACCTCCTATGATGACATCACAGAGGCTGATGATGCAATAGTGGGTGTGGGTGCATCAAGTGGGCGGGGTCTAAATCATTTCACTTCCAACCACAAATGAGACAAGTCCCTTAAAGCCTGGCTTAATCTTACAGAAATGGATTTTTGTTTAATAAAAAAAAACCAAAAGGTTAAAAGTAATATTTCATAAATGGATATTTCGGTTCTGTTTCATTTCTGGCTTGAAAAGTCGCGCAGAATACACGGAACACAAAATGATTCCTTTTTGGTGCAAAGTTTCAATGTTGATCTTATCACCATGGCAACCATTGACCTGGTTCTTCTGCTTAGACCATTCCTATGGTTGCTATGGTGATAGACCTGATAGAACATTCCATTGGTTCCAACGTTCCAAATGTAGCTGTTGCTCTCAGTACGTTGATATTGCCCTTGATCAAATTAAACTGACCCGTTATCTTAGAACATTAACTGATAATTGCTAAATATCACACGTTATTTGTGGGAAATAATAATATTTTTAAATAAACAGCATGAACTATACTAAATGTTAACAGAATTTTATTGACACGTTAAATTGGAAGTTCAGTTTACAGATAACATGAAAATCCTCTGGTGGAGGTCAGTGTAGGATGATGGTCTTGGACTCCATGGTGTAGCCAGCGAGACAAACAGGCAGATGATGCATTAATAGGCGTGGCTGAATCAAGTGGGCGGGGCCTAAATCATTTCAGTTCCAACCACAAATGAGACAAGTCGTGGGCAAAGCAGGCTCAGGAGGGCCAACCACATATCCATACATGCGTGGTAGAGCAGCTTGTCAGCGTAACTACCAACATGTCAAGATCATGTCACAGGTGCAATCTCACCTCTCAAAGTCCCTCAAATAAATATAAAATATATTGTCTCCATTTGAGTTTTTCCTCATATTACTATGGCATTTAATTCCACCATCTAAGCGTGCCGACCCTGGCATATGTTGTGTACAGTCACCTACATAGACCTCATGTTCAATCTACATGTATGTACAAACACATGTATGGGATACATTTATAAAGGCCTTTTAAGAACATTTTGTTTCTGTTCCTTTCTTTTTTTTAACTTAATTTGTTAGATATTGGGACATACTGGGGAAAATGTTTTATGTAAATACAAAAAGGAGCACATGGGAGAAGACAATACCTGAGTCTAAGTAGCAATAGGTAATATCTATAATGCTGGAAGTGAAAAGTTATCCTAGGATGAGTGATGTTATTAAGGTGAGGGTATTAAACATGCATGGGATAGACATACGGCTCCTGAATCTAAGACGAGACCAACGACTGATTAAGGTTTGAGTCTTTACAGCAGGAGAAACGTGCGAGTAGACGGGGGCCGAATGGGGCCGATCTGTCGGCAGGTTCCATGATTCTATAATATTAGATTTAAAAGAGCAAAATGCGCTATGCGTTGCTTTGAGACCCTTTGTATCATATTTGTTCAACATTGTGGCTTCACAGAGTCACCTGTTAACCGCTACAATGTAGCAAAATAATGAAAGCATAATTCTGTATATTATGCTGTATGATGTAGCAAAAGGAAAAAAGAATGCATGCAATTTGTGACATGTATATGTTCTGTTACACACACACACACTTTTTACGTAAAAAGTCTATAAGGGGAGGCCAAGGAACGGTTGGAGCCTCTCGAAAAAAACAAGACTCCCCCTGAAAATGTTTGATTGGCTGAAATAGTTTTTAATGGAGTCATCACGGCGTTAACTGCCACGCTTCATAATTTTAAATAGTCTTCAGTTAGCTAAAACATCAATTTCAATTTTAAGTAAGTCACTTAAAGCCCGGCTTAATCTTGCTGAAATGGATTTTTGTTTAAAAAAAACCTCCAAAAGGTAAAAAGTAAGATTTCGTAAATGGATATTTCGGTTCTGTTTCATTTCTAGCTTCCAAAGTCGCGCAGAATACACAGAAAACAAAATGATTCCTTTTTGGTGCAAAGTTTCAATGTTGATCTTATCACCGTGGCAACCATTGACTTGGTTCTTCTGCTTAGACCATTCCTATGGTTGCTATGGTGATAAAACTGATAGAACATTCCATTGGTTCCAACGTTCCAAACGTAGCAGTTGCTCTCAGTACGTTGATCAAATTAAACTGACCCGTTATGGTCTGTATCTTGAACATGGTGTGGTTTGTGCGTTTGATTGCGAACATAATCTCTAGGTAGAGGTCGGCTTCATTTGCCTTTCGTCCTCCACTACGTTTTCCTAATCCAACAAGTAATAAAAGCATCATGAAGGTGCAGAGGCACCCCACGATTATCAGAAGAGTATCTAACATCTTCTCACTCGCCTGCTCTGCTGAGCAATGAGAAGTGTCTGAGTTTCACCTGCTTTATATAACCTCCTATGATGACATCACAGAGGCTGATGATGCAATAGTGGGTGTGGGTGCATCAAGTGGGCGGGGTCTAAATCATTTCACTTCCAACCACAAATGAGACAAGTCCCTTAAAGCCTGGCTTAATCTTACAGAAATGGATTTTTGTTTAATAAAAAAAAAACAAAAGGTTAAAAGTAATATTTCATAAATGGATATTTCGGTTCTGTTTCATTTCTGGCTTGAAAAGTCGCGCAGAATACACGGAAAACAAAATGATTCCTTTTTGGTGCAAAGTTTCAATGTTGATCTTATCACCATGGCAACCATTGACCTGGTTCTTCTGCTTAGACCATTCCTATGGTTGCTATGGTGATAGACCTGATAGAACATTCCATTGGTTCCAACGTTCCAAATGTAGCTGTTGCTCTCAGTACGTTGATATTGCCCTTGATCAAATTAAACTGACCCGTTATCTTAGAACATTAACTGATAATTGCTAAATATCACACGTTATTTGTGGGAAATAATAATATTTTTAAATAAACAGCATGAACTATACTAAATGTTAACAGAATTTTATTGACACGTTAAATTGGAAGTTCAGTTTACAGATAACATGAAAATCCTCTGGTGGAGGTCAGTGTAGGATGATGGTCTTGGACTCCATGGTGTAGCCAGCGAGACAAACAGGCAGATGATGCAATAATAGGCGTGGCTGAATCAAGAGGGCGGGGCCTAAATCATTTCAGTTCCAACCACAAATGAGGCAAGTCTTGGGCAAAGCAGGCTCAGGAGGGCCAACCACATATCCATACATGCGTGGTAGAGCAGCTTGTCAGCGTAACTACCAACATGTCAAGATCATGTCACAGGTGCAATCTCACCTCTCAAAGTCCCTCAAATAAATATAAAATATATTGTCTCCATTTGAGTTTTTCCTCATATTACTATGGCATTTAATTCCACCATCTAAGCGTGCCGACCCTGGCATATGTTGTGTACAGTCACCTACATAGACCTCATGTTCAATCTACATGTATGTACAAACACATGTATGGGATACATTTATAAAGGCCTTTTAAAAACATTTTGTTTCTGTTCCTTTCTTTTTTTTAACTTAATTTGTTAGATATTGGGACATACTGGGGAAAATGTTTTATGTAAATACAAAAAGGAGCACATGGGAGAAGACAATACCTGAGTCTAAGTAGCAATAGGTAATATCTATAATGCTGGAAGTGAAAAGTTATCCTAGGATGAGTGATGTTATTAAGGTGAGGGTATTAAACATGCATGGGATAGACATACGGCTCCTGAATCTAAGACGAGACCAACGACTGATTAAGGTTTGAGTCTTTACAGCAGGAGAAACGTGCGAGTAGACGGGGGCCGAATGGGGCCGATCTGTCGGCAGGTTCCATGATTCTATAATATTAGATTTAAAAGAGCAAAATGCGCTATGCGTTGCTTTGAGACCCTTTGTATCATATTTGTTCAACATTGTGGCTTCACAGAGTCACCTGTTAACCGCTACAATGTAGCAAAATAATGAAAGCATAATTCTGTATATTATGCTGTATGATGTAGCAAAAGGAAAAAAGAATGCATGCAATTTGTGACATGTATATGTTCTGTTACACACACACACACTTTTTACGTAAAAAGTCTGTAAGGGGAGGCCAAGGAACGGTTGGAGCCTCTCAAAAAAAACAAGACTCACCCTGAAAATGTTTGATTGGCTGAAATAGTTTTTAATGGAGTCATCACGGCGTTAACTGCCACGCTTCATAATTTTAAATAGTCTTCAGTTAGCTAAAACATCAATTTCAATTTTAAGTAAGTCACTTAAAGCCCGGCTTAATCTTGCTGAAATGGATTTTTGTTTAAAAAAAAAAAACCACCAAAAGGTAAAAAGTAAGATTTCATAAATGGATATTTCGGTTCTGTTTCATTTCTAGCTTCCAAAGTCGCGCAGAATATACAGAAAACAAAATGATTCCTTTTTGGTGCAAAGTTTCAATGTTGATCTTATCACCGTGGCAACCATTGACTTGGTTCTTCTGCTTAGACCATTCCTATGGTTGCTATGGTGATAAAACTGATAGAACATTCCATTGGTTCCAACGTTCCAAACGTAGCAGTTGCTCTCAGTACGTTGATCAAATTAAACTGACCCGTTATGGTCTGTATCTTGAACATGGTGTGGTTTGTGCGTTTGATTGCGAACATAATCTCTAGGTAGAGGTCGGCTTCATTTGCCTTTCGTCCTCCACTACGTTTTCCTAATCCAACAAGTAATAAAAGCATCATGAAGGTGCAGAGGCACCCCACGATTATCAGAAGAGTATCTAACATCTTCTCACTCGCCTGCTCTGCTGAGCAATGAGAAGTGTCTGAGTTTCACCTGCTTTATATAACCTCCTATGATGACATCACAGAGGCTGATGATGCAATAGTGGGCGTGGCTGCATCAAGTGGGCGGGGTCTAAATCATTTCACTTCCAACCACAAATGAGACAAGTCCCTTAAAGCCTGGCTTAATCTTACAGAAATGGATTTTTGTTTAATAAAAAAAACCAAAAGGTTAAAAGTAATATTTCATAAATGGATATTTCGGTTCTGTTTCATTTCTGGCTTGAAAAGTCGCGCAGAATACACGGAAAACAAAATGATTCCTTTTTGGTGCAAAGTTTCAATGTTGATCTTATCACCATGGCAACCATTGACCTGGTTCTTCTGCTTAGACCATTCCTATGGTTGCTATGGTGATAGACCTGATAGAACATTCCATTGGTTCCAACGTTCCAAATGTAGCTGTTGCTCTCAGTACGTTGATATTGCCCTTGATCAAATTAAACTGACCCGTTATCTTAGAACATTAACTGATAATTGCTAAATATCACACGTTATTTGTGGGAAATAATAATATTTTTAAATAAACAGCATGAACTATACTAAATGTTAACAGAATTTTATTGACACGTTAAATTGGAAGTTCAGTTTACAGATAACATGAAAATCCTCTGGTGGAGGTCAGTGTAGGATGATGGTCTTGGACTCCATGGTGTAGCCAGCGAGACAAACAGGCAGATGATGCAATAATAGGCGTGGCTGAATCAAGTGGGCGGGGCCTAAATCATTTCAGTTCCAACCACAAATGAGACAAGTCGTGGGCAAAGCAGGCTCAGGAGGGCCAACCACATATCCATACATGCGTGGTAGAGCAGCTTGTCAGCGTAACTACCAACATGTCAAGATCATGTCACAGGTGCAATCTCACCTCTCAAAGTCCCTCAAATAAATATAAAATATATTGTCTCCATTTGAGTTTTTCCTCATATTACTATGGCATTTAATTCCACCATCTAAGCGTGCCGACCCTGGCATATGTTGTGTACAGTCACCTACATAGACCTCATGTTCAATCTACATGTATGTACAAACACATGTATGGGATACATTTATAAAGGCCTTTTAAGAACATTTTGTTTCTGTTCCTTTCTTTTTTTTAACTTAATTTGTTAGATATTGGGACATACTGGGGAAAATGTTTTATGTAAATACAAAAAGGAGCACATGGGAGAAGACAATACCTGAGTCTAAGTAGCAATAGGTAATATCTATAATGCTGGAAGTGAAAAGTTATCCTAGGATGAGTGATGTTATTAAGGTGAGGGTATTAAACATGCATGGGATAGACATACGGCTCCTGAATCTAAGACGAGACCAACGACTGATTAAGGTTTGAGTCTTTACAGCAGGAGAAACGTGCGAGTAGACGGGGGCCGAATGGGGCCGATCTGTCGGCAGGTTCCATGATTCTATAATATTAGATTTAAAAGAGCAAAATGTGCTATGCGTTGCTTTGAGACCCTTTGTATCATATTTGTTCAACATTGTGGCTTCACAGAGTCACCTGTTAACCGCTACAATGTAGCAAAATAATGAAAGCATAATTCTGTATATTATGCTGTATGATGTAGCAAAAGGAAAAAAGAATGCATGCAATTTGTGACATGTATATGTTCTGTTACACACACACACACTTTTTACGTAAAAAGTCTATAAGGGGAGGCCAAGGAACGGTTGGAGCCTCTCGAAAAAAACAAGACTCCCCCTGAAAATGTTTGATTGGCTGAAATAGTTTTTAATGGAGTCATCACGGCGTTAACTGCCACGCTTCATAATGTTAAATAGTCTTCAGTTAGCTAAAACATCAATTTCAATTTTAAGTAAGTCACTTAAAGCCCGGCTTAATCTTGCTGAAATGGATTTTTGTTTAAAAAAAACCTCCAAAAGGTAAAAAGTAAGATTTCGTAAATGGATATTTCGGTTCTGTTTCATTTCTAGCTTCCAAAGTCGCGCAGAATACACAGAAAACAAAATGATTCCTTTTTGGTGCAAAGTTTCAATGTTGATCTTATCACCGTGGCAACCATTGACTTGGTTCTTCTGCTTAGACCATTCCTATGGTTGCTATGGTGATAGAACTGATAGAACATTCCATTGGTTCCAACGTTCCAAACGTAGCAGTTGCTCTCAGTACGTTGATCAAATTAAACTGACCCGTTATGGTCTGTATCTTGAACATGGTGTGGTTTGTGCGTTCGATTGCGAACATAACCTCTAGGTAGAGGTCGGCTTCATTTGCCTTTCGTCCTCCACTACGTTTTCCTAATCCAACAAGTAATAAAAGCATCATGAAGGTGCAGAGGCACCCCACGATTATCAGAAGAGTATCTAACATCTTCTCACTCGCCTGCTCTGCTGAGCAATGAGAAGTGTCTGAGTTTCACCTGCTTTATATAACCTCCTATGATGACATCACAGAGGCTGATGATGCAATAGTGGGCGTGGCTGCATCAAGTGGGCGGGGTCTAAATCATTTCACTTCCAACCACAAATGAGACAAGTCCCTTAAAGCCTGGCTTAATCTTACAGAAATGGATTTTTGTTTAATAAAAAAAAAACAAAAGGTTAAAAGTAATATTTCATAAATGGATATTTCGGTTCTGTTTCATTTCTGGCTTGAAAAGTCGCGCAGAATACACGGAAAACAAAATGATTCCTTTTTGGTGCAAAGTTTCAATGTTGATCTTATCACCATGGCAACCATTGACCTGGTTCTTCTGCTTAGACCATTCCTATGGTTGCTATGGTGATAGACCTGATAGAACATTCCATTGGTTCCAACGTTCCAAATGTAGCTGTTGCTCTCAGTACGTTGATATTGCCCTTGATCAAATTAAACTGACCCGTTATCTTAGAACATTAACTGATAATTGCTAAATATCACACGTTATTTGTGGGAAATAATAATATTTTTAAATAAACAGCATGAACTATACTAAATGTTAACAGAATTTTATTGACACGTTAAATTGGAAGTTCAGTTTACAGATAACATGAAAATCCTCTGGTGGAGGTCAGTGTAGGATGATGGTCTTGGACTCCATGGTGTAGCCAGCGAGACAAACAGGCAGATGATGCAATAATAGGCGTGGCTGAATCAAGAGGGCGGGGCCTAAATCATTTCAGTTCCAACCACAAATGAGGCAAGTCTTGGGCAA